>NC_073745.1:290860718-290945718 GCF_029784135.1 Toxorhynchites rutilus septentrionalis
GAGGTCACCTGTCACTCGAGTAGCCACAACGAGTACAAGCAACACAAAACCACAAGAAGTGTTTGCCGCCCAAGCATTCCAAGGAGATCTTGGCTCCGTACAGAGCCAGTTGTTTACGCTGACCTCAAGCGCATCCCAAGAAGGGCAACTTGGGAGGCTCAGCATCACGGACGTTAGGAAAAAGGTCAACGAACTTTACGAGTTCGTAAAGGACAAAAACAATGTCCACTTAAAAATAAAACATCTGGTGACGAGCATCAGATCGGTCGTCATGGTTGCTGAACGCGAGCATAAGGAGCTGCAGATGAGAGCAGAGGGTGCTGAAAAGGCTCTGCTCGAGGCGAATGAGAAACCCGTCGAGATACTTGAGACGCCGAAGGGTCCTCTGAACACACGATCGGACAAGCGAAGGAGGGACACCCCAGGAGAAGAAGAAGAGCTGAAAAAGGCCAAGAACGATCTGAGTAACGCGAAAGGAGGTGAAAGCAGTGAATGGCGTACTGTCGATAACCAGGCAGAAAAACGCAAAAAACAGAAGGAGAAGAAGAAAAAAGTTGAGCAGGAAAAGAAGAAACTCGGACCTCGAGTGGAGCGAATCAAGGGCGATGCTTTGATCGTTGAAGTGTCAGCAGGAGTATCGTATGCAGCTATCCTTCGGAAAGTGAGAGACGATCCGGAGTTGCAGACACTGGACGAGAACGTCGTGAAAACTAGGCGCACGCAGAAAGGCGAGATGCTCTTCGAGCTTAAAAAAGATCCAGCGGTTAAGAGCTCCGCTTTCAAACAACTCATTGAGAAGTCACTAGGGGAGGAGGCGAAGGTGAGAGCTCTCTCTCAGGAATCAACCATCGAGTGCCGGTATCTGGACGAGATCACGACTGTTGAGGAATTGAGAACTGCGTTACAGTCACAATGTGACCTTGGCGATGTGCCAATGACAATCCGGCTGAGAAAGGCATACGGTGGGACACAAACGGCCTCGATACGGCTCTCGAAACAAGCTGCGAATAAACTGGTGGAGAAGGGTAAAATAAAAGTGGGGTGGTCCGTGTGCCCGATGAAAGCTCCCCCTCGTATGGCCAAGCAAATGGAGAGATGCTTTCAATGCATGGGCTTCGGTCACCAGGCGAAAAACTGCGGTGGTCCTGACAGATCGAAATTGTGCAGGAAGTGCGGGACGGAAGGTCACGTTGCTAGAGACTGCACCAAGCAACCGAGGTGCATGTTGTGCAAGGAGGAGGACGGAAACGACCACGTCACAGGTAGCTTCAAATGTCCGGCGTACAAAAAGGCGATTGCGGGTTCGCAGTAATGGAGGTTACCCAGCTCAACCTCAATCATTGCGACATAGCACAGCAATTGTTGTGGCAGTCAACAACTGAAACTAAATGCGACGTTGCAATGATCGCAGAACCGTACCGAGTTCCTCGCGATAACGGAAAATGGGTGGTGGATAAAGCAGGGATGGCTGCAATACTAGTGATGGGAAGGTACCCCATCCAAGAAGTGGTGGAAAGCTCACAGGAAGGTTTCGTGATCGTCAAAATCAACGGAATCTTCATGTGTAGTTGCTATGCACCCCCAAGATGGTCAGCGGAGCAGTTTCACGAGATGTTGGACGTACTCACGGATAAGGTCAGCGGCCGCAAACCAGTCATCATCGGAGGAGACTTCAACGCCTGGGCTGAGGAGTGGGGAAGCAGATGCACCAACGCCAGGGGGTACAGCCTACTAGAAGCCTTCGCAAAACTAGACGTCACACTTCTGAACGAAGGCACTAGCAGCACCTTTCGAAGGGACGGCCGCGAATCCATCATCGATGTAACTTTCTGCAGTCCATCACTGGCGGCTAATACGAAGTGGAGAGTGTCGGAGGGATACACACACAGCGACCACCAGGCAATCCTGTATAGTGTCGGCCAACGGAATCCCGCAGCGGTACGGAATACAAAAACCTTTGAGCGGAAGTGGAGGACAAAGGTTTTTGACAAGGAGCTTTTCGTCGAAGCACTACGCATAGACAGCAGAACTCTTAATCTGAGCGCCGACGGGCTGACAGGAACATTGGTGAGGGCATGCGATACAGCGATGCCGAGAAGACTGAACCCGACGAATGAACGACGTCCAGCCTACTGGTGGAACGAGACACTCAGCATCCTCCGCGCTAACTGTCTACGAGCCAGAAGAAGAGTCCAGAGGGCACGAACCGATGTAGAGAGAGAGGAGCACCGCGCGTCTTTCCGAGCGACCAGAGCCGCCTTGAAACGAGAGATACGTAGGAGCAAATCGAACTGCTATAGGGAGCTGTGTCGAGACGTCGACGCAAATCCTTGGGGTGAAGCATATCGAATCGTGATGGCGAAATTCCGTAGTTCAACGACTCCCATGGAATTATGTCCGGAAAAACTCGAGGTCATTGTGAATGGACTCTTTCCGCAGCACGACCCACCGACGTGGCCACCCACACTGTACGGTGAGGACGAAGCAGAGAACGCACAAGTCACCAACGAAGAACTCATCGCGGTGGCAAAAGGTCTAAAGTTGAAAAAAGCACCCGGCCCCGACGGAATCCCCAATGTGGCCCTGAAATCGGCGATCCTTGCTTTCCCCGACATGTTCAGGGTGGTGCTGCAGAAATGCCTGGATGACGGTCTCTTCCCTGCGGAATGGAAGATACAAAAGTTGGTGCTGCTCCCGAAACCAGGAAAGCCACCTGGAGATCCAGCGTCGTATAGGCCTATTTGTTTGTTGGATACTTTGGGAAAGCTCTTGGAAAGGGTTATTCTCAACAGACTGGTGAAATGCACGGAGGATGACCACGGATTGTCGAAAATGCAGTTCGGGTTCCGGAAAGGAAAGTCGACAGTGGACGCTATTCGGACAGTTATCGAGAAAGCTCAGGTCTCGCTTAAACAAAAACGAAGAGGCGACCGTTACTGCGCGGTGATTTTGATTGACGTGAAGAACGCCTTCAATAGTGCCAGCTGGGAGGCCATCGCCGAGGCGCTACACAGATTGAAGGTCCCTAGCTACCTGTACAGGATACTGAGGAGTTATTTCCAGAATCGGATCCTGGTATACAACACAGACAGGGGACAGATAGTGAAGAATATCTCGGCGGGAGTTCCACAAGGCTCCATCCTAGGTCCTACGCTTTGGAACACGATGTACGACGGTGTTCTAGAGGCTGAAGCTACCCAGAGGTGTGGAGATCGTGGGCTTCGCGGACGACATCGTAACAACGGTAATCGGCGAGACGCTTCAGGAGGTGGAAATGTTGGCGACTGAGGCTGTAGACATGATCGGTAGTTGGATGGACAGCGTAAAGCTCCAGATGGCACATCACAAAACCGAGGTGCTGTTAGTGAGCAATTGTAAGGCAGTGCTGCGGGCAGAGGTATCGGTCGGAGGACATACCATCGTTTCGAAGCGGGCGGTGAAGTACCTCGGAGTCATGATCGACGACCGGCTGAACTTCAACCAGCACGTCGACTATGCATGTGGGAAGGCGTCAAAGGCCATCAACGTGGTGGCGAGGATCATGCCAAATAGCTTTGGCCCAAGCAGCAGCAAGAGGCGTCTCTTGGCAAGTGTATCTTCGTCGATACTGAGGTATGGTGGCCCTGCCTGGTTGGCGGCTCTGGAAACCCACCGAAATCGGAGGAAGCTGAACAGCACATTCCGACTCATGGCCATGCGAGTCGTAAGTGCTTATAGGACCATTTCGACAGAAGCTGTGTGTGTAATCGCCGGAATGATTCCCATCTGCATCACTCTGGCGGAAGATAGCGAGTGCTACAAGCGACGGGAAAGCAGAGGTATCCGGAAATTGATGAGAGCGGAGTCGTTGGACAAATGGCAGTATGAATGGGATACGGCAGAAAATGGTAGATGGACGTACAGGCTGATACCGGTACTTTCGACCTGGTTGAACAGGAAACACGGTGAAGTTAACTTTTACTTGACGCAGTTTCTGTCTGGGCATGGCTGTTTCAGGCAATATCTACACCGGTTCGGGCACGCAGTTTCACCCCTCTGTCCGGAGTGTGGAGATATGGAGGAAACACCGGAGCACGTCGTTTTTGTCTGTCCCAGGTTCACCGAAAGGCGCGAGGGGCTGCCTGCACTTCATGTCGAGAATATTGTGGAGGAGATGTGTCGCGACGAGATGATCTGGAATGCCGTGAGCAGTGCAATCACACAAATCATGTCGGAGCTGCAGCGAAGGTGGAGGGCTGACCAAAGTGCTGACAACGTCCGACGGTGAAAGGTGAACAACGGCGACGGCTGTTGCAAGAGATGGTACCTCACGAGAGTAGCTGTGACGGGGTGCGCGTTGTGTTGGAGGGCACCACCTAATCGGCTCTCCGCTGGGAAGAGAAATCCTGCGAGGGTGACTGTGACGGGGCGCGCGTCAAGTTGGAGGGCGCTTCCTAATCGGTGCACGTCTCGACAGGTAAACGGATACTGCCGCGGAGAACAGCAAAAGGCCTACCTGACAACGCCTGATCGTGGCCTGGATGGAGGAACACCGCGAACATTTCGAAGGAACGAGCATCAAGGATGAAGCCACGATCAAAATGGTGAATACCCCACGAGAGTAGCTGTGACGGAGTGCGCGTCAGGTTGGAGGGCACTGCCTAATCGGCGCTCCGTTGGGAAGAGAAATCCTGCGAGGGTGACTGTGACGGGGCGCGCGTCAAGTTGGAGGGCGCTTCCTAATCGGTTCACGTCTCGACAGGTGAGAAACCCCGCGAGGGTGGCTGTGACGGGTTGCGCGTCAAGTAGGAGGGCAATTCCTAATCGGTTCACGTCTCGACGGGTAAATTCAAAATGCCTGCGAAGAGGACATCAGCGCAGTGGAATTAAAAACGAATGGAAAGAAAAAAATATTGAGAAAAAGGGAAGGACAACGCTAGTTAGCGTTGAAAACTCGAGAAGTGCATGAGCACAGCCGCCCCCTGAAGTAGTCGCCTAGATGTGGTCCCAGGGGGAATAAGGCAACGAGTAGAGGGCTTGGTTTTTTGTGGGTGCGATCCCCACTCGACGTCTGGGTTAACCCTTCCCAGGTAAGGCTGGTAGAGCGTTCCTCACCTCTTAAAATAAAAAAAAAAAAAAAAAAAAAAAAAGAGAGAGAGAGAGAGAGAGAGAGAGAGAGAGAGAGAGAGAGAGAGAGAGAGAGAGAGAGAGAGAGAGAGAGAGAGAGAGAGAGAGAGAGAGAGAGAGAGAGAGAGAGAGAGAGAGGCTGTAAAAGATAGGATGTTTCCGATATAAAAATCCATATTTTAACGTCATCTTAAGTTTTACCTAAAACACTTTTTCCCTATCTTGACTTAAACAAATTGGGATTAGTTGCAATTTGTTTAAAGAAAACATGGAAGAGTTGTTTCGGAACTTTTCTCTGCAGAAGTACCCATCTTCCGATAAATAGAAGACTTGTTGGTTATTGATTATATATGTACTATTCATATTTTATCCATATTTTAAAAGTCTTATTTTTTTTTAATTTAAAAAAATGTTTTTTAGAAAAGCGAACAGCCAACACTATGTTTTATTCCTGAGAATTAATTTGGAATTAAAGCTGCTGTGCGAGAGATATATTTAGTTTTTTCTCAGTTTTGCATAATTTCAATTTTTTTCCCATTACGACTCTGCAGTCATCCAGCTAGTAACCAGTCGGCGAGGGTGTCCAGAATGGCCTTTCTCAAGGCTGATAATTTAGGATAAGTTTCTTAAATTGGTCTTTTTCAAGGCTAGAGATGAATGAACTGCAAACGTTCAAAACCTTTCTCTCCACAGCTCTCTTTAAAATTTGTCTTGAAAAAATAATCGAAAACACCATTGAAAAATCTTGGTGAAAAAATAAATTTAATATTTTGAAAATATTATAACTCGTATTAGAAAAACCTTTCAATTCAACATAGTTTTGAGGATTTGTTTTTTTTTAAATTATATAATTTCTGTGGAATTAATGTAAAACACGGAATCTTCAGCCGATTCTTCATGAAAAACTATGTATAAACTATGTTCAACATCGTAAAGAAGTTTCACAAACATTATTTTCATTATATTGGTGACAAAACTTTAATAATCGTGTTTTATGTAAACACGGAGTACGAACTACAGTCGCGACGGTAGGCGTCCGATTCGATGGAAGATATAAAAAACACATGCGATGTGGTTCAAGAATTCGTTATGACTGATTTATTGCATGCTTATAGAAAGTTCAGTGATAATTTCAATAAAAAAGAGATAGAAACAATTTTATAGCACTTGATCAGGTGATGGATCGTCCATGAATTTTGCCCCACCAACCCATATAATTAATATTACATTTTAAAGATAACATTTCTTCAATGGTAATGATTTCGCAAAGTATTGAAATTCCATAATTTTTTAAAAATTCATATCTTCATTTTGGTGAGCCCTACATAATACCACAATACGTCAAATTTTGTTTCATTGAATATTTTAATATATAGAATATTTTTTGAAAAATATCAAAAGGGACAAAAACAGAAAATTTTCAATATCAGATTAAACTTTTGAATCAGATATTTGAACGGTGTTTCCTAAATAGTCCATTGATTTTCCAATAAGTTTACATTGTTTAGTCAGATATCTTGATTTTGAGTTAAGATTCCTTGCAAAAAAGGTCAATAATTCAGGATACGGATACAGGGTTCATAAATTGGCCATCTGATAATAAAAACTGTGATTTTAAGTGGCTGCTACCATATGTACAGTTTCAACAATAGGAGCTGCCTACATACCACGTAAACAGAAAATGCACGATTTCCGACACCCCCGTACCCCTCCATGGACCATCGTGGACATTGATTATACCACTCCCCCTGTTGTCGCTCTGGATATTCTTCCATTTTTTTATTGCTAAATATGAAGTAAATAATTAATCTTTTTTATTGTAATTTTTCCAAAAAAAAAGTAGGCAACAAGCACTGATTTCTAGTGATCAGGTTCATCAGTCCATGCAAACCTTACTCCCTGCGGAATATTATCGATCAATACGATCGATCATGAGGGGACTAATTGCACATATAGCCTGCTTGTGTATTTTCCTCGCTTTGACCGGAAAACGCACGGCAATAGGAGCTACAGATATAGCCGCAGAGAGAAAGGTTTAATGCCACACTAGCCTACTAGAAATATTCTCAGGCGGAAAAAAATCATGAATCTAAATGCTACACGGAAAAAAGCGCAATGTTTTTACTAACCTAACCTAAATTATCCTAAACCTAAAAACCTGATCAACCTAAAAAAGCTAAATGTCCATTCTTTTTCAGGAGATTTAGGTTAAGTTAAGGTGAAAACATTGCGCATTTTCCGTGTAGCATTTAGACTCATGAGAATATTTTTAATAAGCTTTTGTGGCATTGAACCCTTTTTTCTGCGGCTACTTCTGTAGTTCCTTTTTTCCTTTGGTTTTTTGGTCAAAGCTAGAAAAATACACAAGCAGGCAATTAGCAAAATACCTATAAGTACACTGTAAGGTCCACTTTTTTCAGATCATGATACAATAGTTTTGAATTGTAATGAATGATATATTTCGAAAACAGAATTAACTGGACAAACGCAATGCACCAGCAAACGTATGCCGTTCGTCGCTCGCTAAAGCCGGACCTTGTTGAAATATCGTCTGCTATATTTCAAATTAACCGGGCAATCAGTGAAACACAGTTTTACTTGCGAGAGGTCGCCCCCTCCGACGGCGGGTCAGAGTCCAACTCGGATCGCGTTTTCGTTGCTCATAATTTCATCGCTATTTTTTCCGAGAACCATGAACGGGCCGGCCTGAGCGGTTTTGGGCTTTCTTTTCTATGATAGACACAACCGCTCTCTTCTCTGTCCAAAAACTAACTGAATTATTTTCTGTCCTTAGAAATTCAATACAAATTTTTCTAAAAATCTATGACTAAACAAGAGTAAGCGAACTTGTGATAAGCTAACAGCAACACGATAAGTAACACCAAAGCATAAACAAAAAGCTTATCGTAATACTAGACCTTTTCTCTTTTAGAATAAACAAGTACTATGAACTATGAATCACACGATCCGCATAAAGGATCGTGCGAGATAGATATATTAATTTAGGCTCGGGATCGACCCGACCTTATCGGAAACTAGTTAACACGATCCGCAATAAGGCTCTTTGCAGTGTCACCAACACCTTCTTTATTTATAATGATACTACATCCCATTGAAAGATTCGATCTTCTTCACAATTTTTCGCCAATAATCCCGATCCATGGCTGCAGTTCTTCAACTCCCGGCTGCACCGATTCTTGCCAAGTCCTGCTCCACCTGGTCCAACCATCTCGCTCGCTGGGCTCCTCTCCTTCTTGTTCCTACCGGATTCGATGCGAACACCATCTTTGCAGGGCTGCTGTCCGGCAATCTTGCAACATGGCCTGCCCATCGCACTCGTCCAGCCTTGGCGACTTTCTGAATGCTGGGATCGCCGTAGAACTGCGCCAGTTCGTGGTTCATTCTCCTTCTCCATACTCCGCTTTCCTGTACACCACCGTATATTGTTCTGAGCACTCGGCGTTCGAAAACTCCAAGCGCTTGTGAGTCCTCTTCAAGCATCGTCCATGCTTCGTGCCCATAGAGAACAATCGATTTCCCTCATCTATCTCAATCTCTCTCTCTCTCTCTCTCTCTATATATATATATCTATATATATATATATATATATATATATATATATATATATATATATATATATATATATATATATATATATATATATATAAATTATATATTCTTCTTCCACAATGTGCCACAGCAAAGCGTGGCAGGGAACAGCTAGTAAAGATATAGAAAAAAAGTTTTCACAACATGCCAATTGCGAGAATTTACACACAAAAATGTTAAGAATTAAACATTACAACTAATTTGTCCGAGAAAACATGGAAAAGTTGTTGTCAGAAAAACTTCTCTCGTGTAGAAGTGACCTTACGATGTATGAATGACTTATTGGTTATCGATTTTCGTCAAAAGTGGTAATTTTGTTCTCTATCGCAAAACATCAGATTCGTATTTTTCTATTTTTTTTGTATTAGGGTGCCCATTTCCATTTTAGAGAAATCATTAATTCTCCTTTTTTTCTCCTTTTATCCAAAAATGACTTTTTGAAAAAAATTATAACATTCGAACTACAGAACCGATTTGCGAGATCGACATATGAAATTGAAGCCAATAAGCTAACCTTTTTTTAAAAAAAATATCACACATGCGGTAAGATTGGATTCTAGTCGCATAGGTCTAGTCTAGTCTAGTCACATAGGAATATTGAACGAAGACTTAAAACATGTTAAATTTGCAAAATAATAACTCATAAACAAAAAATAACACCTCTCGGATTTTCGGATACCGTTCAGAATCATATTTCGGACACTTTGTTCTAATATCCTGAAATGCTTAATGCACTCATGATATAACTCCAAAATTAATATCACAATTACTTCTTTAGAGTAATCCTTTGGTTTCACTATCATTTCATATGAGAACTACATTTGAATTATAACATGATCGGCAAAAAGCTGACAACACTACTCATTATCGTTTGTGTTTGATGTTTGCTTACCATGAGTACGTAGAATTTACCCGTTCATCAACATTTAAGTTTCTCCCGTGTTTCATCAATTCTAATCATCGTTAACAGTTTACTGTGATTAGTTGGTAAGTGTTTCGCAGTTGACTATAAAATATAATCAAGTGTAATGTAATTTTCGTTCAGAAAATTACAAAATAAAGGGACCGAAATTTGAATTCAATCTGTCCGAAATTTGATTTTTTTTATAAATAGTGTCCGAAGTTTGATTCTTATTCGCTTCACTTGGAAAGCATTTTATTCGATGATTTTTTGATGTTTTCGATCAAATAGGTACCAGAGTAGAAAGCTTAAAAGCATATTGAACTAAATTATTAAAAATATGAACCAAATAATACTTGCGCATAAAGTTTTGATCTGTTTTCTGCATCATGCCTTAAGCGTCCGAAATATGATTCAGAATAGTATATTATGTAAAAAACCTCAGATTTCCAGAAAAATATAATTTAAAAAAAATATTGCGTCATTGAACGTCTCTGGAGCCTATTTTTCGCTTGATTTCGGTTCCCGATACAAAACAAGCGTTTCTGGAACAACGTTTTATTAGCCGATCTATTTTCGGTGTATTTTTCTTGGTACGATCTGAACGGTTATTAACGGTTAAGTTTTTAAAGTATTACACAGCAGCATTTTCCGACTTGATAACAACTACATATCCCTCTGTTTACCAATTATTTTATATTTACAGTGCAGTGCTGTCAAGATAATTGATACCTAATGTAGGTACTAGAATTTCGATTATACCAATTATCCCAATTCATTTGCACAGTTGCTTAAGGGGGTATTCTAGTGTAGAGGCACGAATTTCGGACGTATTTTCAAGCTCCGAAAAAAAACAAAAAAATAAAGAACATTTTTACTATCCATTATATCATTATTTGGTTGTCTGTCTTTTGACATTAAAACAAAAATTAAACGTAAAAAAATATTCATAATTAGAATAGTTACATGCTGATAAAGTGAGGAGGGTTAAAAAAAAATCGTGCCATAGCGTACACGATTCCAGCCCTTCTGGATATCTGAAACAAAAAAAAAATGGAACAGATTCTGAATCAGTATAGATGCCGCTATTGCATGAACTCGGAGAAGCCAAAAACATGTTTTTTTGAAAAAATGGCGGCCGTTTGAAGAGAGAAATGCTGCTTTAAACGTGTTTTTTGCGTTTCCCGATTTTTTAAAAATAGTACAATTTAAAAAAACTATTTTTTATTGGTTTATGCGATAGAGAGATGTATACAGATTGTATTCATATTAAATTCGATATAAACCGGTTCAGCAGAACTTGAGATATCATGTACGCCAGTATGAAAAAAGCTAGTTTCGAGAAAAACGCGTTTGAAGTTAATTGTTAGAGTCGTATTAGATTAGATATCGCGTCCCTAAAATGGCAATAACTCGGTCGTAATGTGATTTTCGAAAAGTTCTTTCTAGGGTATATTCTTGAATGCCTAAACATGAAAAATATGAAGCAAAAAAAATTATTTTTTTTTTAAATTCTTCACTAGAACACTGCCTTAACTTTTGTCTGGCACTGACACTTCAATTGATACGTTTGCAGCGAGTATTGGCCGAAAAACATTTGTTATCAGACATGATTATCCCATACTCCGGACATTATTATTCCAACATGACAACGCTCGTCCTCGTTTCGCTGTTCTAGTTTAGGACTATTCAGAAGATACTTTCCCCCTTCTGACTTTCTATATCACAAAACATTATTTCACATATTTCGACGTTCAATTTCAACCAAATCTCCTCTTCTGCTATAATAATAGCCTTGATAGTATCTCACTCCGCTACTCCGATAGATGAGTTAATCAGGTTCCTAGCGAATATGAATATTTTTAACTCTGTGTCCTACATATCAAGTCAGCCACACCTGTTGAGCGCGAACGGCGGCCAGCCAGCGAAATAAAAAACCCACCATTCGTTATTAGCATATTAGCTCCGATATATCATTTTGCGAAACAACCAACCCAGCGGCTTCATCATGGGTTTTGACGCACCAGGTGGACGCGGCGCCTGTTTCCTGAATGTTGTGCCCCACCAAAACGGCTGGCCGTGGTTAATCTCGGCTCGGCAAAATTCAAATTTCCTGTTGCCCAAAACACGTTGTAGGTCGATGTGGTTGTTGAAATTAATGATGGGAAATTGAATTTGAATTGTTAATTTAGATGTTTTTACAGCTTTGGTGGCATCGTGAGTGGCGTGTAATGTAGATTTTTTTTTGTTAAACAAGGGAAATTCCATGTAGTGGCAGAACTTTTCTATCACCACAACAATGGTTACGATTTAAGGTAAACGTCCTATTTATTGTCACTGCACATCCCTGTCTGCATGAACGTACGACTTTTAGATCCATGTGTAACAAGCACACAGGCCGGAAAATCTGGGATTTTATTTTTAGGGGTTATACAAAAACAAATTTTCTACATGCGCTGGAAAACTACCACAGGAGGGGTTCCTGTGCTGAACAATATGACCGCAAACGAGGCTCTCTCTCTCCCAGTTCCCTCCCTCTACAGGAGGTGGCGACGATGTGTCCCTCCTGTGGTGTCCTTCGTGCGTGGGACATGTGTGGCTCATTAAACAGTTTGCCGCTGATCAGCATATCATTCATTCATTCATCGTTTCAGCTTCGCTTACTACTACTGCATCGTAGCCGTCACATTTGGCCTTCCGATATATTGTTCCTTTTTTAGTTAAGCATCATTTGAGCGAATTATCGCGCCATCGTCAGCCCCTGCCATGGATTCTCAAGATTGTCCTTTATTCTACCTTCGTTGCAGACAAGTGGTATAAATAGAGGACTTATTATTGGGTGCTTATCTCCATCGCCAACGTAACAAGGCGAATCTGTGGTAAATTTGTGAACGAAGATTCATCCACCGAGAGGGAGGGGGAGTGGTGGGGGCGTTGTAGGAGGCTGGAAGCTACCGTGCCGTCGCTATGGAGGAGGAACCCGACAACAACCAGTCTCCGCCTCCTCTTGGTGGTGCGGGGGAAGGGCACCCATTCCAGGTTGCCGCACAACAAAATCAACGCGAGAATCGTATGACTTCCTCCGCTGTCAGCATGGATTCCGAGAGTGACGATAATGTGCAGCCAGGACCGTCGTCGGCGTCGTCTTCTGCGATAGCAGCAATGCCGGGACCGTCGGGGTCCAGTGGCGGTAATAATGCTTCCAAGTAAGTGAAGTTATTTTTCTTCTATTTGAAAATGATAACAATAATAATAATAATAAAAAAGTATGACTTCTGGCGTTCCGAAGCAAATCTGATCTACACATGCTAAGACGTGTTCCGATGAATAATAGGAATAGAAGTTATAGTCTGAAGGCGACTTTCAAATCTGAATCCTGAATTCAATGCGTTACATGCATCTTCCAACTAATGGAAAACGAAATTTGGGCTGCAGTGACCACCAGGATTTTTATTGTTCACATTCTTCAAGATCGTACAAATGATTCTGCAGTGATAAGTTAGCACAATTTATCGCTTTTATATGGTTTCTATTATAAATGAACAAAATTGAGCTTAAAACTTGCTACCTAGTGATTCCAGTTTGGTTGGATTCTGAGTGCATATAACTATTCATATCCTTATTCATATCCATGCCCGTATCTATGAAAAGTATGACACAATCTTCTTCTTCTTCTTTTTGGCTTTAAGAGGGTTTAAACTTTTCAGTTCATTCGCCTCTAACATATGACAGAATTTCCTCTCGAATACTTTAATAGTGCTGGTTTGAGTCAAATAAGAGACAACCGCGTGGCTCAAGCCCACGACAATAACTACAACATTTTGACATTTACTACACCAGTTCACCAGTGATCCTTAGGACGACAGTGTCTACACCCAAATAAATTTTTGGCACATTTTTTTTGGCATCCCGATTTATGACATTAAATGAGTTTTCCGCATATTTTGCCACATACACGGTCCAAACCGAGAAGGATATAGATTGACGTTTATGCTCCCCTTTTTACTTTTAGAAAATATTTTCCAATCTCATTTAATAATGAGGTGTAATATTATCACGCATTTATGCAACAGCACCAGAGAGCGTGGTCGTGTAAAACAGCCTTGCATTTCAGCCAACCTTGGTCCGATCCCCGTTGACATCGTTTGAACTTTTTTTTTTTTTGGTACAATCCCAAGCTGATGTTCAGTCTGAGAAAAAAAATATCCTTGATACCATACATACAAACATTTTAAAACTCTTGAAAGAGGTGCTTTTATTTGTTCGTTTCACCATTTAGTACTTGAAAAAGCGTTTTTTTTTCAAAGCTTGTTTGGGTGTAGAGCTTCCTCAGCTTTTGTGAATTTCACTCTTTGTTGCCCTTCGCTACTGATTCCATTGATTGAATCGTCACCGATACGATAAAGCAATTTTTTTCTAACACGAATAGTATTTTTTCGGGTATATGTAAGAATCATTTTACCGATTAATTCCTGCAAAAATGTGTTCCTGTGTTTCTCTTGCAAAAAAAAAACGGTATGAAGATACAAAGATACAAAAAAAATATTATGAAATAATGAATAAAATATTATCAAAATTTATCATAAGGTTTTTGCGGTATGTATGGGCTAAATTATTACGCTACTAAACTAATTTTCAAAAATTTATTCTTCAATGAAATTATCTTGAAATAGTTTTCTTTCAAACAATTTTGCATGTTCGAATTATTTCATTCTAAAAAGTCTTAAATTCAAAAAGTCTAATGACCAATAAAGTCATCACCTCCGTTATTTTGATTTTTGATAGATGTCAAGACTGCTAGGCGGCCATTCTTCATCCTCCCAAAACTCTGGTAAATTTTCCATGAGTTATTTCTGTGTTTTAATTCATTATATTAAATGATGCTTTTAGTCTTTCGGAATCACCGTGACTTGGTTTAATGGCTTCTGACCATAGCGTACAATTTAACACTGATTTTTTGACAATAACCTGCCGGATAAAGTAGTCTGAACAACCAATTCCATGCGCTTTCCCGATTGACCTGATTGACCTCCCTGATTCCCTTCCCATCGTTTTTCGAAGAATCCTGTTTAGGTTTTGAAGTTCTTTTCCCACTCTTTCTCTATGTAATCAAATTCTGATTACGATAACGACTCGTTTACTAGCTGAATCATTTAACTGAGATTTATGACAGCGCGAAGACAACCGAACCGACAACGAGAGCCGAAGAACGAATATTGTTCAGTTTTGTCATCTTTGTTGTTTATTTTATACCTATACCTAAATTTATTTGGATCATGCTTCGCCAGAATGAAGTATCGCTGTTTGGAATCCAGTACAAAAATATCGCACAAACTCTGCACTAATATGGAACGTGAATTATACCTCGAATATAACACGGACTAACGACAAAAAAAATCAACATTCATTTTCCACTATTATATCAAAATGAACGATTTAGAAGACAAAAGCATTATGCAACATGTTTTGTTTACCATAGAACATCACAAGATATAATCTTCAATGTTGGACTTAAACGTAATATATTATTCAATAACGGAATGATATGATTAAAAACAGCTGTTTGGTAAAATTCAATAACGTATGGACTAACGTTTGCATTAAAAATGGGTTCTTTTCCGGATAGTGATAAAAAAAACTTAGACAGATAATCGAGTTTGATAAATTTCCAATGGACGGTAATTATATTAGCTTACTTTTTTAGCAATTAGCAAAAAAATTTTACGCCCTTGCGAGCGGCCTTCCGGCAGTTTACCGGAACATTCGCCATGGTGGACGAAAATATGCGCGTAGGGATGTTTTTGAGTTCTTTCTTCGTTTTATTTATCAATTCCTTCTCAGTTTTCGCGACAAAATTGTTGCAATAGATCTTACACTTCAGGTTTGCCCAGAAATTCTCGATGGGACGCAGCTGAGGGACTTTGGGCGGGTTCGCCGATTTGGGTACCACATCGATATTCAGCCCTTATGGTATTTTTTGATGAACGACGCAACTTCCGGCAGTCACTTCGTACCATAAATATGCCTATGTTCGCCAGTTATTTTTTACTGTTTGGCCGGTTTCACCGACCTCCCGATCGAGCGCACGATGTCCGTTTTCGACGCGGCGGGGTACCATTCTTTGAACGCGCACATTTCTGAACGGAGTGGCTTCACTGTTTTCGCCATCACGGTTAGAGTTCGACTGATAGAGCTATCAAATTTTTTCTGATGACTCATGGTTTACTATGATTGATGCTGCATGGGTAGTTTCGTCAGTGCGTGTGAAGGTAAACCCATGAAAAATGTGCCGTGTGTCAATGGGGCGATGTCTGCTGCTGTACAACAAGGTGTTCGTAACGTGCGTGTGTGTGTGTGTGTGCGCATCGAGTATATGCATATGCGGTGGGAAATTATTGTGAAGCATAACAGGCGATATCGGAAAGGTTATTGTTATAGCTTATGGTGCTACATATCCTCCCCCATCCCACAAATATAGACGAAATGCAAAGTAAATTTGTTTTCACATAGCACATTTCTCGAAAATTCTATTGCTACACATATTGTTCGATAATTCACTGTCACCATGCAAGAACGCAGTCATCCCGATCCGCTATTGACAAACAAAATCCTATGCGCGATCCACTATCGACAAAATCCTACGTGGTCATCTCGAGCCGCTCTTGATAGAATCCTGTACGGTTATTCTGATCTACTATCGATTAAACCTTGCGCGGTCATCTCAAAGTCGCTATTGAAAGAATCCTATGCGGTGAATCCGATCCGCTATCGATTAAATCCTACGCGGTCATCCTGAGCCACTATTGACAAAACCCTGCACGGTCATCTCGAGTCGCCGGATCATCTCCAATAATTTTGTGGTCAGACAGAGAAGTTGCTGATCGCCAAGGCCAGGAAAGATCTGAAGAACATGCTGACATTTCCATCGATCATGGATCATGGATTTCGACCAACTACCGGTCCGGTCCGATTTATTTTATTGCATTCGTCTTCTCCTGTAGACCAATTAAGTAGAGAGAAGTATCGGAATATTTTCAAAAAAACTCTGAAGAAAGGTCGGAAAATTTGGATAATCAAATTCCCTTATATTCTACAATTACATCACCATAAGCGTTGTTAGTCCATTCGATGTTTGCGCTAACGAAATTGATCTTTGTTCGAAAGTGGAAATTGATTGTCAGGCAAGATAACGCACTTTTATATCTTTAATCTACAGGGTTTTCCATTTCGGGCTTCCGAAAGTATACAGCCCTGCGCTGACAACCGTTTGACATAGCTGTCAACCAAAGCGTCATATCGTTAGTTGAATGTCTGCCATTTTACAATATGGATCGTTTTAGCATCGCACAACGTGTTAATTTTGTTAAATTATACTATAAAAATGATGAAAAACCGGCAAATGTTTTTCGAGCATTACGGACGGATTTTGGTCGTCATGGACGGCCTACAGAGCACACAATCGCTAATGTAGTGCGTAAATTCGAACAAAATGGATCCGTAGCGGATATTGTGAAACCTGTGCATCATCGTAATGTGCGTTCGGTCGAAAATATTGCTGCTGTTGCTGCCAGTGTGGAGGATGACCCGAATGTTTCGATTCCACGGCGTACTCAGCAATTGGGCTTGTCAAACACATCATTGTGGCGAATTTTGCATTTGGACTTGCACCTACATCCATATAAAGTCCAACTGGTACAAAAATTAGAGCGTGGTGACCATGGAATGCGTCGGGCATACGTCGAACAACAGCAGCAAAATGCTGAATATTCGCATCAAATTTTCTTCAGCGATGTGGCACATTTCGAGCTCGGTGGCTATGTGAACACCCAAAATTTCCGAATATGGGGCTCAGAAAATCCACACGTGATTGTTGAGAGGCCATTGCATCCGCCAAAAGTTACTGTTTGGTGCGCATTATGGTCTGGTGGAGTCATAGGGCCATATTTCTTTGAAAATGAGAGACGGTAATCTTGAATGGTGAGCGCTATGGCCGCATGTTAACCGATTTTTTTTGCCACAAATTGAAGATATGGATACGGATGACATGTGGTTTCAGCATGACGGCGCCACGTGCCACACAACACGACCGAACATGGCCATATTGCGAACGAAATTTGAGGGACGCATAATTTCGCGTTTTGGTGATGCCAATTGGCCGTCCAGATCATGCGATTTGAACCCGCTAGACTTTTTTTTTGTGGGGTTATGCGAAAGACCGTGTCTATGCCAACTCTCCGCAAACTCTTGAACATTTGAAAGACAACATTCGTGAAGTTATGACCGAGATACCGCCCCATATGTGCCGAAAAGTCATCGAAAGTTACCTGTTCCGGATTAAGGTGTGCGAGGAAGCCCTAGGTGGACATTTGAATGATGTTGTATTTCACACATAATGGCATAAACCAAACTTTAATTTGAAATAAAAGTTCCATCGAAATTCGAATTCTATGTGTGTTTTATTTCAATTTACTTTCGGAATATAAAGTTGGAAAACCCTGTATATCAACAAAAATGGACGGCCAAATGTGTTGGTAAGCGGAAATACCGAGGAAGGAATCGTCTGATTTGAACTGTCTTTATTTTGTTGTATTCGTCTCTGCCCATAAATAAATCTTATGTTATGGTTAAAATTTTGAAATCTTTGAAAAGCATTGAGAGAAAGTTCGAAAAAAATAATTCCCATATGTTCTACAATGCCATCGTTGCTACCCCAGTTGAATTTCGCGTTTGCGGAATAAGGCTTCGTGTTCCGTTGGTGTGAGGCGAAAATGGCAATAATTTCTCAGGTGGAATAACGCGCTTGGAAAATAAAAATTATGAATATAAATTCACTTTTCTGTGACATGTTATACATTATCATACATTATCCAAAGTGTTGGCCATCGCTAGAAACTATTTTTCCTACCTTCAACGAACTTTTCATTGCGAACGAAGTGTTCTTCTTTCCATTCCATAAATGAATCCAGCCAATTTTTAATACCCAGTTTTGAAGTAAAGCGTGTTCCACTCAGAATCAGAAGTGAACCAGAATTTCCCATCCGCAATTTTCAAAATACTTTTCAACTCAAACAGCAACATGAGCCGGGGGGTCTCGTCATCATTGAATATTACCGATTCGTGTCTGTTCGCATAATCTAGATGTTTTTTAGCAATATTTCGCTTTAAACGGGTCAATTGTTGCCTGTAGAAGTTTACATTGATCGTTTGACCAGGTTTTAGCAGCTCATAATGGATCACACTCTTTTGATCCCACCAAAAACTGAGCATTACTTTAGAACGGTGAATATTCGGTTTCGGTTGATGTTCCTGATTAGGTTGGATTTTTTTTATTAAATCGTTTATTTTTACAGGCTTAATTACATAAGTTTAAAGGAGCCAAACTCTTAACTATATTTCTACTAGCATATATTAATATGTTTCCTCAATTCTATGGTTAATAAAATAGGAATGCGATTACTCGCGGTCGATGATGACACATTTTCATTAGGAAAAGGATGCGATGTAAGGAGATTGTAACAATGTTCACACTCATACTCACATTCTCATTCACATTCACACTTCACACTCAATTCTTAAAAACTATCCTTACATCTAATATGTATTACAATTCAACTTATTCTAATGGAAGGGAACCGATAGCTCGCAAAGAACGAAAAGGAGGGGAAAAGGATGTAAGAACAATCACACTCGAAGATCGATAGTTTTAAGGAAAACATATATTTGGGACATGTAATAAAGATCCAGCCGAGCCAACACATCTCTCACCGGCACATTGGGCTGCCTTCCTCTGGCCCGAAGAGAGTTTTCCAAATTCGATCTGGCAACAACATATCCCTCGCATGACCAAACAACGTGTTCGATGTCGTGGTAACCTTGACCTCAAACACAGATATTGCTGTCGGCAAATTGGCCGGACTTTACACAGAGTCTTTTGCTATTTTTATTGTCGTTCCATCTGTTCCAAATCCATTTTCCATTACCAGAAAAGATTCAATGCAAAAAAAAAACTTCTTTTTATGCTGATCAAATCATATTTCGGACATGCAAAATCGCCGTTTAACATTTCTTGCCTTCAATTCGCATGGAACATAATTTTCTCGCTTTTGGATGTATACTGCGGCTTTGAGTCGTTTAGAAATAGCTTGTCGAGTGATTCTGTCAATGATTCTGCAAGCTCTGTTTGCGTTTGACACGAATCATAATCGAGTAGTGTCTCTAACTCTTCATCTTTAAACCTTTTCGGTTAACCCGGAAGCTTTTTGTCTTTAACACTAGAATCATCACTTTTAAATCGGTCAAACCATCCCCTACTAAATCTGTCCGATGTCGGTGGGCTTCAGTTGCACTTTTCTTCTAATGGAAACGAAAAATCAAAAAATGGTGCTTATTTGCAACGAAACTCCACATTTTCCATGTAAAAATTCAGCTTGTTGTGCAAATTTCAAAGACTTGTAAATAATAATGTGTGCTACCAAAATTATGTCTGCGATAGGGAATGCATAGCGCATTCCATGATCGAGCACGTGACAATACCTTAAACTGATGTTCATTCATCAAGATGAGTAAACGGCGGGGAAAGCGAATTATCAGCATTTTTATTTTACAACTTTTCGATAGTATGTTTCAAAATACATGTATACAATTTTATTTTTAGGCGTGTAGAATTATTTTCAATTGGTTGATACAAACGTCTTTGCGATCTGTTGAGAAATTATCGAATTGTAAACATTCAGAAAAACAAACAGTAGATACATATTACAATGTTGTTTCTTATTCACATTTCCATCCACTGCAAATATAATGTAAGCGAACAAAATGCTTGCACTGAGCGGCGTAAACCATCCTCGGAGTAGCGAAGTAATAACATTTTCAAATGAACTCCTAGATTCATCATTAACATATACTGTTGAAGGCTCTCTGTCTAGAGCGACACTTAAACACTGAACTTATTGAATATCCAAGAAGTTTTTCAGTAGCTTCTTCTCTACGTCTCCAGCGCTCCGAATACATATTCTCAAATAATCCACAAATTACACTATGCAGCGCCTTGCGTAGAACAGTAACAGAGAAATCGAACCATGTCCACGGCGAAGGAAACAACAACCGATGCAGAAATAACTTTTTTTAATTTTAGTTTCCATCTGGATAGCTTAGACAAACCTTGACGCCACTTTTAGCCTGAAAATATTGCACGAATCCGAGGAAATTAATTGATCGATTGCAAAAAATCACCAATAGTAAAAAAATAGTCGAAAATCAATTTGTTTTTCATTGTTTCGGATATTACGTTAAGAATGCATCGAACTTCCTGAAGTAACTTCTTAGTGAAAACTTTGAGGGCCCTCTAAAAGGACCATGATTTTATCCAAGTAATTTTTTATCTTTCTGTTGGTATTGCTACTTTGTTATTGCTGATTCATGTCTACTCGCTGGCTGGAGGGATTTAGCGCTTTCAAATTAACTTTGTATTTTACATTTATTCAAAGGTTTATCTCAAGAAAAATATAATTGCTAGATGCGTAGAAATATTCTCGATAAAATGATGCAAACATCTTTGCAATTTATTAAGAAATGATCAAGCTATGGTCATTCAAAATCTTTCATCATTTCGTACATTTTCAGTGTTTAGATTTTCATTTTACTTCCCTCTTCTCCCTTTTACTTCGTCGGCCTATGCAAAAACAAAAATAATGTATGTGTCTGTGATGTAAAAATACTGAAGCACGTTCCACCAGACGACATGAAAAGCGACTAGATGCTTCCACCGAGCTAAAACATTAAAACAAATGACGTCAATTTAAAAATTCGCAAGTGTGTTGGAAGTGCTCTAACCAGAAAAATTAACTCATGCGAGATTTTAAAATAATTTTTTCGTGATACATACAGGGTTTTCCATTTCGGGCTTCCGAAAGTATACAGGCCTGCGCTAACAACCGTTTGAGATAGCTGTCAACCAAAGCGTCATATCGTTAGTTGAATGTCTGCCATTTTACAATATGGATCGTTTTAGCATCGCACAACGTGTTAATTTTGTTAAATCATACTATAAAAATGATGAAAAACCGGCAAAGGTTTTTCGAGCATTACGGACGGATTTTGGTCGTCATGGACGGCCTACAGAGCACACAATCGCTAATGTAGTGCGTAAATTCGAACAAACTGGATCCGTAGCGGATATTGTGAAACATATGCATCATCGTAATATGCGTTCGGTCGAAAATATTGCTGCTGTTGCTGCCAGTGTGGAGGATTGTTTCGATTCCACGGCGTGCTCAGAAATCGGGCTTGTCAAACACATCATTGTGGCGAATTTTGCATTTGGATTTGCACCTACATCCATATAAAGTCCAACTGGTACAAAAATTAGAGCGTGGTGACCATGGAATGCGTCGGGCATACGTCGATTGGGTGAACGAACAACAGCAGCAAAACGCTGAATTTTCTCCTCAAATTTTCTTCAGCGATGAGGCACATTTCGAGCTCGGTGGCTATGTGAACACCCAAAATTTCCGTATATGGGGCTCAGAAAATCCACACGTGATTGTTGAGAGGCCATTGCATCCGCCAAAAGTCACTGTTTGGTGCGCATTATGGTCTGGTGGAGTCATCGGGCCGTATTTCTTTGAAAATGAGGACGGCGAGACGGTAACTGTGAATGGTGAGCGCTATGGCCGCATGTTAACCGGTTTTTTTTTGCCACAAATTGAAGATATGGATACGGATGACATGTAGTTTCAGCAGGACGGCGCCACGTGCCACACAACACGACCGAACATGGCCATATTGCGAACGAAATTTGAGGAACGCATAATTTCGCGTTTTGGTGATGCCAATTGGCCGTCCAGATCATGCGATTTGAACCCGCTAGACTTTTTTTTGTGGGGTTATGCGAAAGACCGTGTCTGTGCCAACTCTCCGCAAACTCTTGAACATTTGAAAGACAACATTCGTGAAGTTATGACCGAGATACCGCCCCATATGTGCCGAAAAGTCATCGAAAGTTACCTGTTCCGGATCAAGGTGTGCGAGGAAGCCCTAGGTGGACATTTGAATGCTGTTGTATTTCACACATAATGTCATGAACCAAACTTTAATTTGAAATAAAAGTATCATCGAAATCCGAATTCTATGTGTGTTTTATTTCAATTTACTTTCGGAATATAAAGTTGGAAAACCCTGTATATGTGATATTTATAAAAAAAATAGCACAAAACCTTTCTGTGATGTTTTTTTCAGGTTGACGTAAACTATTTTCTATTTTCCGATATCTTCTACACACACAGTTAAAGGACATCTCGAAACTGGAAATTTGTAGTTGTAGTGGTGTGTATATCTCATCGTCATGTGTTGCAATTTTTGTCTTCATTTGTCAATAAAATGCCATTTTTGCAATCCAAGTGCTAATAAAATGCCTTTCAAAAATCTGTTCATGTTTTCTGTTGTTTATTATTGTATACCCTGGTATACCGTTATTTCTTGTTGAGTGTATTTAGCTCCAACTCTCATCAATATTTCAATTTCATTGTCAGTATAACATTGAATATTTTCATGAAGTTCGCAACTCTTTCAATTTTTACAACGCTAGACAAATAGATGTACCCCGGAGGAACCCTTAACCTCGGTCGCTGAGCAAGTTAGACATTGTTTTGCTTCGAATAATTACTGAAGCCGATAACTAAAGAGTTCGGATATACTTATAGGATAGAAAAAACGATGATAATGTGTTAATATGCATAACCAATAAATTTTGAAAATGACAAATCTGGACTGCATAATAATGGATTAGTTTAATTTATAATATCATAATTCTTTATTCTTTATTCTTTATTATTATTGATTCATCTGACAGAAATAGTCTTAATGAATAATCTATCACGTTTTAAAATACATGCAGTCTTCTAATACTATTAACAAATTGTGACGTGGACATTCCAAATTCAAACACTGATTCAACGGACGAAAACATGCGGATCATTGCACAAACAGGTTGGTTGTATCCATACAAAGTACGATGAAATCCCGGCTGCATTAGGGATCGGTATCTCAGCATCCTACCCGAGGCTCGAAAGTCCAAAAGCGATAGGAGATACGAGCAGTCGACATCGCCATTGAGTAGTTTAACTACAAACGTCGCTTGTTGAATCTTTCGTCTCCGATCAAGTGTTTCAAGTCCAAGCAAGCGACACCTGTCAGCATATGCTGGTAGGTTCAATGGGTCACGCCACGGTAAATTTCTGAGCGCAAGCCGTACAAACCTCTTTTGCACTCGTTCAATCCTTAGGTTCCACGTGACATCATTAGGAGCCCAAACAGCAGATGCATTCTCCAGGATCGGGCGAACAAGAGAGCAATACAATGCTTTGAGGCAATGCGGGTCCTTGAAATCTTTGGCAATCTTGAATAGAAAACCAAGTTGTCGGTTTGCCCTAGATATGGTCCAGGTATAATGAGAATGGAAGGAAAGTTTAGGATCCAGCACTACGCCAAGATCTACCACTTCATCTACTCTCTCAAGAACATTTTCAACGATGTGATAGTCAAAAATGATTGGGTCCTTGGATCGATGAAAGGTCATTACATGGCATTTACCGATGCTAATAACAAGTTTGTTCTTGCGGCACCAGTGAACAAATTCATCGAGTAGCCTTTGAAGACGTAGACAATCCCCGATGCAACGTACCACGACATAGATCTTCAAATCATCAGCATACATAAGTTTGTTCTTGAAGCCTAACGAAGATGCAGCGTCATTGAAATATAACACGAACAATAAAGGTCCCAAATTGCTTCCTTGTGGGACACCAGATACGCTCACAAACGATGATGATACGCTAGAGCCATAAATTATTATAGAATCAGTTTCGCAGAATTACTTGTTATCTCATCGAAATGCAACCAACAAACATTCATCTAATTTATAATTATAATTTTGGCGAATTTCGATTTTTAAATCGGTTATATTGAGAAAATGGATACTCAACGTGGACGCAACATATGAAGAAGAAGCGAAAAAGGGTGGAAGATATGACTACGAAGATACGAAGATCTAAACCAACCAATTGAATTAAGTCGCCATACTTCAATTCATTCAAAGTTTTTAGTTTTGTTATACAAATACTTTTTTTTCTCTCTTTTTATTCGTCTGAAAAAACAAGTCGTTATTCTCTTCCTTTCACATCATATCTCAACGGTCCTCGTCCGAAGGGTGACTAGTTTTCGCATGACTCGATTTTTTTTTCGCCACAAATTAGCGCTATTTCGTGTGATAGAAATTTACGACGAGTTAATTAGTAACAAAGAAACGAATTCGAATCTCCGCTTGTTTTAATGCTTGCTTTCCAAAGTGGTTTGGCAGTTTTTTTTCGGAATTTAATTTTGCTCTCTCTCCCATAATAAGTGAGATGGAACAGTTACGGGATGCGCCTGCACAATACAGCTTCAAAATTTTGCACAATTTGAGAAAAAAAATCGAATAAATCCGTCAATCTGCCTTGCCGCCACCGCACTGTGTACTTTGTGCCACACGGATTGTGATAGCGGGCCCAAGATCGTTAATATCGCTGCCAAAACTATTGCGTTTCTGAATGAAGTGATCTCTTTCGCTCGGCGAGATCGCCCAAACGATGGAACCGAATTACTAATTAAGATGCTCGATGTTTTGATCTTCCGGGGAAGATATCGCAGAAATCCGCCCGTAAAGTGGGGTTCATAATTAGTTTCTTTTACGATGGTCTCTTTTAGCGTCGGATTATACTAGATTTACGTTTGTCGGATGCCCGCTTATGTGATGAGAACTGGCGTGGCTTAGCCGCGGATAGGCGATTTTGGTGTTCTAGTTTCAGATAATCGTATGCTTCGCTGAGGGTTATAAGTTTCTATTTTGCGAATAGCAAAAAACATAATTTGATACAAATTTTTCGAAGGATTCAATAGAACTTCGCGTTGTTTTGTGGAAATCGCACCGCAAAGGCACAGAAATGGATGTAAACAATGCGGCAAATAATAACTCAGGCCCTGTTCCACGTGGAATGTAAGTGCGCCAATGTGTAGAAATAGAGGCAGCAACGTTAAGTGCCAATTGCTTGTGTTTGGTTGTTTTGCGCACACATGGGCACGAATGAATCCCCGACTATTAAAAAAAATCGCAAAACACCGCAATAGACTTATTTACTACGCCGAAGAAGAAAAGTTGTTATTCCATTTGATTGTTCGGCTCGCACTCTCAGCTCTAGTTCAAGCGCAAAGTGCCTCAATAATACGCGCTTCACGAGTTCCGGCGGCCCAAAATGTGTGTGGTCGAGCCTTCGCTATAGAAAGCTTCATTGCAGCTATTATGCGTACGCTTCGGATCTCCGAAACGCCGAGTTGTGGCGTATTGTGGGAGGGCGAAGCGTTGGATTTCGTGTGGACACGAAATGTTGTTCGTCGGCACTCGCTTGTTGCTGTTGTTGGTCTTGCTACTCAGAGACTCTCGGAGGGAGAGTATTTGCGCATTCAGAGTGAATTGAAGGATCTCTTTTACAATATTTACAAACACCACGAGAAGTGTTGGGGCTAGAAAAGCACTTGTGCAAGCAAACTTCCACTGATTCCACGTTTTTACTTGTTATTGTCGCGTTATTACTTTTCTGCCCCTGTATTGGGGCATGCGGTGATAGACCGGTGTTACAATGTTGCGCTCTTACTCTCCCGGTAATTAATTACGAGATTACAATGTTGCACTCACAATCTAGTGTACCGCTAGGGATGTCATTGTTTGGTTCTTATCGTGCTCATCTCGTAGAAAAACGATTGCGTAATTTAGTGTATTTACAGTATTCATCTTAAAAATTCTTAGCTAAAATAAAAATTTACTGGAAATTCCATATTCCGTATTGATTTTCAATAAAGCGAAAAGCCGTTTAAGGAATCAATTATTCTAATACAAATTCATACGAATTCAATCGTATCGGTTCCAAATAGAATTGAATATGGTTTATCATTCAAAATGTATTTTATCTTTCTGTTTCATTTAAATCAAAAATATATACATAACAAGAACATATATTTGTACAAAAAATAATAACAGACTCCGAAAACCAACAATAATCCATAAACAAAAAAAAACATTGCACTGGATTTTTCGTGATCGATGATCGTATTTGTTTTTATAGTTTATATGGTCTCGGGACCGAGGGCGCTGTATTTGTCAATATTTTTTCTTGAAAGCTGAGTTTTTTTTACAAAACATATCCAAAACTCAGAAAAGTGTTGCTTTTCGTTTTTTAATTATGATTATCTAATCTGGTAGTACAAAAGTTATAAGTTTTTTTAAAATAGTAATTTTTGGAAAGAAGAGTAAAATTGGATTTTTTGGACCACCCTGAAATATGACTGAAAAACTAAAAAATAATAATAATATATTTTGGGTCCAATATTTTGCCGCAAGAAATAAAAACATCACCTTTCACGAAAATCTGAGAAACGCTATAGACGAATTTCATGCCAATTCGTCTTAGGAATTGACAGCACCATCTCAGATAGCAGCGAAATGTTGTGGGTGTAAACACATGGGTCATTTAAGCAACTTTGCATACTCGAAATATTCGAAAAAGAATTAGACTACTTTTTTGAAAGGGACAATTTTTTTTCTTTATTTTCTACAAAAAAATATAACTAAAAAACTATAATATCTACAAAATATAGGTCAAAGGATAAAATGTAAGAAATTGTTTAAATTTTCATAAAAAATACTAATTTCTTTTTTGAAAAAAAAAATTCTGGAAAAAGAAAATTCAAAAAAATTACATTTTATTTTATCATTTTATCAAAAATGGATTTTTTTAAAGTTCTAAAAAAAATATATATGAATAGCCCTTACAATTTCCAACAAGTCGTCCATACATCGGAAGATGGGCACTTTTACAGGGAAAAAGTTTTTCTAACAACAACTTTTTCATGTTTCCTTTGAAAACATTACAACTAATCCTTATTTTGTTTAAAGTCAAGATAGCGATATAGTGTATTCAACAAAGGTTTAGATCTTATTAAAATATGAACTTTCGTCGAAGACGTCAACTTTCTATCTTCTATAGTTTCTGGAATATAGGGCATTTTTGTTTGGAGACCCCTGAAAAAAATAATGTTTTACTCGTTACATTTTTGTTTGTGAATTCTCGTGTTTGACATGTTCTTGACATGTTTCTGAATAGAAAAAAAGTTAGCAGCGCATGTAAATCGTGATAATTTATACGTACAAATGTTACGAATTAAAATTCAATACAAGTCGTACTCGATTATATATAATCGCAATTTCACTTTCAACGTTAATTTTCGAATACAATACATGAACGAATCACAAAAAAGCTATTTTTCTATTAATGTTTGACATTCATACATTAATTAAAAAATTGTTTTTTGAGATTCGATTATGTATAGGATTTGAAAATAATTGTTGAAAAAAATGGTCGACTATATATAATCGAGTCCGACCTGTAGTAATTTTTCAAAGAAAAACATGAAAAAAAATTTCTCTGTAAAAGTGCCCATCCTCCGATGTATGGATGACTTGTTGGATGGGCTATTCATATCTATTTTTTCAGAATTTATGAAATTTTTATTCAATAATTTGATTGATATTTCCTAATGAAAACATGAGTAATTTACTACATTTCATTCTTTGACTAAAATTTTGTAGGTCCGATAGATTTTGTGTGAGAATATTTTTGAAATTTTGAGGTTTATTCAACTTTTTTTTTCGAAAAATCTTACTTTAAAAACTATAACATCTACAAAATGTTGGTTAAAGAATGAAATGTAGGGAATTATTCATGTTTTCATTAAAAAATATCAATATCAAATATCATTTTTTTTAAAACCATTTGGAACATTAATTGGTATTTCTGAATAGTTACAAAAACCGAATTCAAATGCAACTGTCCTGAAAGTCCAACGTCAAGTTTTTCTAATGCACCAGTCGCATTTACTTCTTATTGTTCCTTTCGACTATCACTTGTTCCGATCGTTTACTTACTGCTTGTCCAAGCCTAATTTCTCTTCTTACGAAGAAAAATATTGAGAAATAACTTGAAAGAGAGAGAGAGAGTCGTTTGAACGTCACGTAACCATGTAACGTAACTAACATTTTTAAGAAGTTTTATTCCATATTTCATGGCATAGCATTAAAAAAAAGAAAAAAAATATAGGAGGTTGTGTTCAAGTCACGACCGCATTGTTGACGTAGAACTACGCTGTAGTTTAATTCAAGTCGCTTGTTTATAACTGCGGATATTATTTTATAATGCTTCGAAAATTTTGAAATAACCATTCTACCGCCCTGATTTTTTTTTATTGTAGAATCATTTGACGATAATTGTTTGACGATTCATTCTTGTGCTCACAGGACAATACAATGTCAAAGGTACCAACGAAGCCTTTATGATGACAGAAAACAAACAATGTTAAATGCTTGGAAAAAGGCTGAATATTTGCCTCAGCAGAGATTCATTACTAATACCCTAGCGTAAATTATTCCTTCCCGCTATCTCCTCTCCTTGTTTATATTTATCATTACAAGTGGGGTTTCAGCGTTGCGAAGATGTACTATTTTTACGTACGGGTTATGAAGCACGCACGTACGCACACAAATACCCATATATCGATGGCTTGAAGCAACTAAATATATAAACACTTATGTCTGTTTTGCGATCTGCTCAACAGAAGTTCTTTCTGTTGATATTGCCAGTCTATGCTCTAGTCAAATATTCTCCTTCGTTCTTCTTCTTTTCCTTGGTTCACGGAAATTTTACATCTTACGATTTCCCCTTCGTAGCTCGTCGATAAGTTGCTCGTTATTGACAGCTCTTTTCGGGAAAGCACACAAATGGACAGAACAAATGTATGAGGAAATGGAAATGCTTTCAATTTTTATCAATTTAAACCATACACAGACTATGGGATTGTAATGTATATCAAACAAATCTGAGGGAATTTCCGATGATTCGTTTGGTATGTTAATCGCCATTATACGTTCACGGCAAATATAGTTATTAACGTTAACTTTATTTCATGAAAACGTGACCTGTTTTCTAATTTGGCACCCTTAATGAAAGACGTAGTTCTACGTCAAAAATGGAACAATTATTCCTTCAATCCTATGTTTTTAAGTCTTCTATAAAAATGCTTCGACGCCTCACCTTAATGCAGTTGGCCGGAACCTTGGCCATAACCGATGGAAAGATGCATGTTGGCGTATTATTCAGCTCTTTTGTGACCTTGGCTTGGCGATCAGCTACTCCTCGTTTCGCCCTCGAAATTATTGGAGTAGATCTTCCGTTTGAGGTGCGCCCAAAAAATTCTACCGGTCACAGCCGAAATACGTTGGGTGGGTCGGCGGACTTCGGTACAACATTTATCTTAGGCCGGTTCATCTCCTCCAGTGATTTCTTAGCATGATGCGCCGAGTACAAGACAGGCCAAAAGAGTACATCCTCTTTTGCGTGATGCGTCTTGATGAATGCGGCAACTTCCGGCAAACAATTCGTATTGTACATCTCCCCGTTCACCGAAAGCTCTTGAAAAATGAACGAAGACTTAGTCATTCCCTTCTAGCTGAAGAACCTTCTTCGGAAACCTTGTGTTGGAGATATATTTGGTGCCATTGCTTACCTCCTTAGTGGGGGACGTAAAGTACACGGTCCCCTGTCAGTAGCTGCCGTCTAGCGTAAGGTAGGTTTCGTCATCCATTATGAACACGACGTCGTGCTTCGCCGGGAATATCTTTTTCACCAGCTTTTTCAGCATTTTCAACTTCCGGGGATGCTGTTCAGATATGGTCGACCTCGACTGATGCTTCCACAAAAAAATATCCATTTTGGCCAGGTACTTCTTCGTCGTTTGAACGATTGCTTCTACATCCCGGTCCAAGGTGCGGAGCGATGAGACCATCTTGTTCTCGGTCCTCCTCTTGAGTTCCTGCTGCACTTTATGGTGGCGCAGAAACGATGCTCAAATTTGCAAAAATCCAATAATCGGTTGGAAAAAATGCAAAAATGTAAAACAAAAACAATCAACTTGCTTGATTCAGAAGAATGAACAGCCCAATCTGGCTGAAACTTGGTGTACGTTCTTCCAAGAGCTGCTACTATATAAAATAACCTCGATACGCACCAGTAGTGTCATCTGGCTGACTTCGCACGGAATTTTTAAACATCTTTTTTATTTTTATTGCTTGTTGTTATCTCTTTAATCGAAAATTTTAAAAAATTCGACAAAAAAAAAGTAAAAATTCCAGATTGGGAACCAATCTTCCGATGTATGGATGACTTATTTTATATATTTCCAAGTCTTACAGATTTTGAGTTAGTTTTTGTAAAAATTGAAAAATAAAATAAAAAAAATTGTAAGGGGTTGTATCTAGGACACGACCGCATATTTTGCATAATGCATCGAAATTTTTGTAATAGATTATGTTCTTCGTCACAAATAAATTTGATGAACGTCCTTTTACGTTTGATATGATGTTTGGGACTACCAAAATATGTGAACGGAAAAATTGTCAAACGATCATTGTATTTTACATTCCTCTCTGAAATTATTGCACATTTCATGTTTACATAGTTCTCGAACCGCGGGAGTTCATTCACCTCTAGTAGCTGAAATGACGATTTTCTCAGGCTTCTCAGTTTAAAAGTACGTTTTAGAAACATATTCCGGTCTGCACAACGACAAACGAGCATAAAAGTACTCACAGCTGGCATATATTTGCAAAACAGATTTCCCCAGGCACATTGATTTTGAATTCCGTGTTAGGGAAACACAGCTCGATGGAAACAAAAATACCCCCAACTTGCATATATATATATATATATATATGCAAAGCGGTTTCCCACAGATACATTTATTTTGAAGTCTGTGTTGGGGAAACCGTACATCGGGCCAATTAAACCTTGTCAGTTAGGGCGTTTAAATAACGTTTGACATTCTACAGTTATTTAATTGTTTATCTCATGAAAAATAACATTTTATTAATTGTGATAGACGCGTAGAAATATTTCCTATCAATTGATGCAAACATCTTCCCGATCTGTTAAGAAATGTTCGAGTTATAAGCATTCGAAATACGGGTTGTCCCAGTTTTCATGAATTTACATCATTTAGAGATTAGCGAGTTGTAATGTAAAGCATATGAAACAAATCTTAGAGAATTTCCGATTCGATTGGTATGCAAATCATGAGAATTCGTTCACAGTAAAAATAGTTATTAACGTTAATCATTAAAACGTGACCTGTTTTCAGATTTGGCACCCTTTCTGAAAGACGTAGTTCTACGTTTTTATGCATAGGCCATTTTCGAAAAGTCGTTTAGATTTTTTTTAGATTTCAGGTATGCAAATTAGCTTTAAATGACCAATGTTTTAACACCCACAAACTTTCACTCCAATTTGAGACGGTGCAACAATGTCTAGTCGATTTGGTAAAGGATTCGTCTAAAATTAATTCAAGAAAAAGTTGATGGGTCTGGGCCTAAGGGCACGGACGGAATCTTAACATAGGACTGTGATTATGTGTAGTAATTGCATTTGAATTGAGCTTATTCATTGTTCAAAATCTATATTTTTTTCTCTTTGAATACATCAAATGGAAACCATGGAAAAAACCGTTTCCTGTATGAACTTGAATCCTTTAACTGGTTAGATGAGATAACGTGGTAGAATCCGGAACCACATTCTGTTCGAAAATGCACACAAAAATACCATTAAAACCATTACTATCCTTTTCTTCTGTTTATTCAATTATGCAGAAAAGACAAAGAGTCATCAAAAATGATTTTCAAACACGAGTCTGAATAGTTAAGATCTACATAAATATAAGTGTAAGTCAAAAAAATCTATGACTACAGAAATATATTATAGATAAAAATAGCATTTTCTCCTTCGTCGCCACGTTGTCCGGAACATTGTTTGTAATACCTTTATAGTCCGGTGATGTATATTGAATATTCTATGGCCATGAGTGCTCTCTTGGGAATTGATCTCATTGGGTGTTATGTTATGCTTATGTATAGGAAAGAGAAAGGAGAATGGGCATATGCATTCGAGTAGGTGGAGCGAGTTTCTTAAGAAGACATATATGGGGAGCTTTCGATCTCACATCAGCAGCCAGTTAAATTCATTAATTGAATTTTTTGAATAATCAAACAACATGCTCGATATTATAACATCCTGGACCACAATTACATGAATTGTTAGTAGCAAGACCTACACGATAAAAACGTAAATTGAGCACGAGTTGATTGGGCAACATACAATACAATAACTGATGAATGCCTTTTATCGGTAAATGGAGAATAATTCATTATACGCATCAACTCAGATTGTGAGCTAACGCCCGAATTCAGGCAAAAAAAATGCTCTTTGCGTCGGGGAGGAAAGCGAGTGGTTAGTGCAATCGTAAGAAAACTTACCAATTTAAAACATCAAATTGATAACCTTTTTTATTATGTTCACTGTTCCTGTTTTGAGCACTAAAATTGCTGGATAAATTTCCTGTCTAAGGGTAAATAACATATGTCGCAATAATCCAATTTTGTGCCGTACCCTTTTCAGTTGCATTAAATAAGTTTCCTCACCATATCATATTTCTGAGTGATTTATACGGGTTACAATATTACCGTTTTGTGTAAAGATTTGTGAAATGCAGGGACCGTTTTCGTATTATTAAACGTATCATTACAAAAGAGTCAATTTATCAGAAAATAAAGATAAATAGTCGCAGAATGCTTTGTATTAACGGAAAATCATGAAATTAGTTGATACGTATATATTACCAGTTATCATCCACCAGGCGCCATATGTTCTTTATGTTTTTTTTCAACTTGATTCTGCTATAGTGCCTTGGAGCACCGATGAACCTCGTGTCGCTCAGTTTCGAAGCAACCACAGATTTAGCGAGGTCTCTTCTGCGTGGCATGTTTTAAAAGCTCGGACTTCATCGCTACCAAAGAAGGACAGAGTTTGCATCATCGGAGATTTCTTCGATTGTTTTGATACTTTGAGATTTCATATTTCATTTTCATATTCATGTACACATTCCGGGGTTAAACTGATGCTAAGATTGGGAGGTCGCTAAATGGCCAAATCGAACTAGTGGTTCTCGACTTGTTCTCGTTTGATCGTTTTCGGATGAGTAGTCATGAATAATCAATTTCGCGAATTCGCGAAGTCTATGCATTGGATAGCGCGTTCCATTGGTGGTGTTATTGAAGCTAAATATAACGTCATGCATATTCATACTGTCTACGCTTGCGTGCTACGACGGATACGCGTATATTATTACCCCAAATGGGATTAAACCATCGGTGTAGAAACATTCATTCCAACAAGATTTGTTCAATTGCAACTCTCTCTTAGTAATCAGGAAATCAATTGGATCCGAAACAATTCTGAATTGAGCATCCCGACTGCAAGTGTGTGAACCCTGTTTCGAGGGTATATTTCCACATTGCTCACTCTCCGATTCCTTCGCTGAGAGGTTCAAAAATCTCGCCGCTCTTGCGACGAGAACGGCAAGAGAGCTTCATTGAGGCCAGCGTCGAATTCGCGAGGAGACACCCAAGCAGCGTTGGTTCGTTGGGAGGCGCAAACGTTAAGAGGGCGGTTGTTGTTGTGGGCCCAGGTGGGTAGGTAGTAAAGAATCGCTGCGGACGCATGGTTGCAGGTCGTTCACGAGTGTCAGAAATGCTTTCGGTCGGTCGTCGGTCGAACGGTTAGCGAAAGCCAGCGGTGGTAGTCAGTCGTAGTTCATGAGTTATATGTGGCAGCTGTCGATTCCGTCGGTGTCCGAATTCGTTTGACTGAAAATAGCTTTTTGAAATTGGTTGTGTGTTTTCCGGAAGAGAAGTGCGTGTCAAAAGGAGGCAAGTGCCGAGCGCGATCCGTGGGTCAATTTAAGGGCGGTCACCCTGTGAGAGAAAATAACCTGGCGGTCGCATCACGAAGGAAGAAGTGTCAACCGAAGGTGAAAGGGAATGAATAGTGACCACTTGTTGCTGCAGTGAAGGTGAAGGTTGCTTTTTTCTTGCTGATCGTCAGTGGGTGGGAATGCATAGTGTTGTCGGGAACGAGAGCAACATATTTCCAACTCCCCGCGCTTTGGGTATCCTTAAGTGTGTTGTGTACATTGATTACCAGTAGATTGTGTGGCCTTGTGCATTGTAGCATTGATATGCTAGCGCTGTTCGTGGGTCGCGAGATGAACGAATTATTTCAGAGTGTATAATTGAATAGAACAAGTGAAGCGCGGAATATTTTTCGTATACCAGCGATTTTTTTCGGTGTGAATTGGTGTTGCTGAGGCTACTGTGAACCGCTGTGATCAACAGAAAAAAAGTGATGAAAAAATAATGAGAAGAAAAGTTTGGCCCGTAATTTATTGGGAGACCATTTTCCACGCGGAGTTTTTGGGTGAACAACACGCGAATCGTTCAAAGTAAGGAATGATATTTTTTGTTTGTTGTTTTCGACGAAACTGCTGTTGCTGCTGCTGCCGTTGTTGTTGTTGGTGGTGTGCGACGAGACGATTTGAGGGATATTTTTAGAGTCTGATTGGTCACGGTGAATGTGTGTTGGCGATGTGTTATCAAATATCAAATGAATGGCTGGGAGAAGCCCGTCGAAAATTCAGATGTGTTCGTCGATGAACTGTTTGAGTCTGTTGATGGCGAGAAAGCTGGCTATCGACATTAGTGCAACGGAGATTAAACTGTTTGGCGATGACTCCAAGTGAGGAACGGCATATATGCATGCGGACAAAAATGTCTAAAAATTTTAATAATCAGTGAAGTGCGCATACGTACGTGGTGGTTGCTGCAATTCAGCTTGTCAGCATCTTGAGTCCACGTTTCGTTTGGGGAAGAGTTGTGCAATTGCGCAAACAAAAATATTCGGTTGACAGTTATAACCGTCGAACAGAAGTGAATACACCTGGACCTCGTAGAACACGATCATATGGTTTCATAAAATATCGTTTGTATCTAAAATATTTAACATATTTAGACAGGCAGCGACGGAGGGTCCGTGAGCATCCAGGAGTGTCCTGAGTGGACAACTGGGGTAAAGCCTTCAAAATAAAATGTACCGACGATATATTTCCAAACTAATCGTGTTATATACATTCAAATATGTGACAAAAAGTACAATTCATGATTAGCGATTTATGCTTTGCAATAATTTACTATTCATGATTAATGATTTCACGGATTATAGTTTACGATTACGAGTTTACCATTGAGGACTTATGACTTACGACTTGCGAAAAAAAGGTTAAACGATTTAGGATGCATGAATTGAACTTTGAGATTTTATATTTTGCAACTTTCCAGGATGATGATGAAAAAAAATGAGAGAAATGTGAGGGAAATTTGCAGCCTGCAAACGTGTCATTTATTTATTGACTTATCTGACTATTATATCAAAACAAATTTGGTTAGAATGTATAAAATAATGGAAGAAAAGGAAACCTAGCTAATAGTACTTGTAGGGGAAATGGGGGTGAGACGGGCATGTTAGGAAGAACTTCAATTGTATCTTTAGAACTTTTGTTTTCCACAGCTTAAAAGCAGTTTCTCGCAGTTCAATATACGAGATAATTGGCCAAATGTTCTATAAAAATGTGTTTTTCCATGTTTTATACTGAAATTAAAACAAACCGAAAAGTAAAACATTTTTATCGATGCGGGTATAATGGAAATGTAGTGGGGTGAATATGAACAGGTTAGTACACGAAGCGTAAAAGTTTATGACTCGCGAGAGCAATAATTTCTCTCTCAGTGTTTATGTGTTCAGTAACTGAAATTGAACAAATAGAGAAAACAATATAAAAAAGAGTTGAATATTCTTCCCTTCACTTGTTATAGGCGAATGAACAGAAAAGTTTAAAGCCTCTTTAATTCAACATCGTCGTCGTTCCCTTCGCTTTCCATGCATTGGATGTGATTAAGGATGTGACTGTCCATTTCAACCCCACCAGTGCAATTATTTCAATAATTTAAATTTACCACTTACGAATGAATTTACTTTTCCGTACATACCTAATATCGCTTCTCTGTCAACTCACAAACCGAAATATAACCATCAGTGAATTCAATTTTGGAGTTAAACCACTCAAAATGCTTAATATCGAAGCCGTAATAATTATATCCACACGCGGAATCATGTTCGATTTTCGGTTTTTGTTTCCCTATTTTTGATCAGTATTCATTGTCATAGGATAGTTTAAATATTATAGAATAGCATGTAGAAGGGGTTCCCATCAACAGAATTTTAAATTCATAATGCAACTATACAAATCAACCACCTGTCCATTATACCACCACTGTCCGTCTTACCCGCGGTTCCCCTACTTCTCCCTACATTCACCGCGGTACAAAATTACAAAGGGATAAATTAGAAGAATCGCGAACAATTCTTTACTGCTATAGACAATACGAACACTACACTGAATCCACATACTACATCACCCCAATTGCTCTGGATAACTGAGAAACCCAAACCCAAACTAACTATAAATTACAAAATATTCCATATCATATTCTTTTTTTTTTTTTTTATTCGTTCATTTTATTATTTTTTCCAATAAGTGTAAAATTCTTAATTTACCCCCAGTGTTCTAATTGTTGAGATTTGGTTATCCCTTTTATAGCAATAGTAATTTGAATCTCCCTCTTCAAGAATAGTTGTCTGTGAACTTCTATAATATCAATGATAATATTTTAATGAATTGTAAGCCATTGGATTTTTCACGAAACAAAATCACAGAGAGAATCATGATTGGTTTCGGTTCATTATAGTGCATTCCTTTCCAAAATCATCCATCTACTGTAATGATTCTACCAGTTTTTTTTTCAAACATACATAATCTCGTTTGGACTATTTTTCAAAAGGCCTATTCAAAATTAATTACCTATTCTTCAAAAATTCATTAAAAGTACCAAACAACATATTTAACCTTCAGTGTTCCACTGGAGAACACAGCTCTCACCGCAGGAAACTAAATATGCTTGTTACTTTTTATCCAAAAACTTGTTTCAATAGCCTTAAAATTGCTTTCAAAACAGGCTGTTCAAATCACACCAATCGGTGGAAAGCGAGTGTCGCTCGGAAATCCACTCAGTCATGATTGCGCAACGATTGAGGTACCATCGCTAGAATGAATGGATGTTTCCCTAACATAGACTTCAAAACTATGGAGCCCGGGGAAATCGGATTTGCAAAACAGATACAAGCAGCGAGTACTTTTGTACTCGCTTGCCTTTCTGTAAATCGGAATGTTTCCCTAACACAGACCTCAAAACCATGGAGCCTGCGGAAAAAGGTACTGCAAATTAGACGCAAGCAGCGGGTACTTTTGTACTCGCTTGCGTTTCTCCAAACAGAATGTTTCCCTAACACAGACTTTAAAACCATTAAGCCAGGGAAATCAGCATGGCAAAATAGATGCAAGCAGTGAGTACTTCTTTACTCTTTTGCGTTTTTTGCAAATTGGAATGTTTCCCTAACACAGATTTCAAAACCATGGAGCGTGGGGAAATTGCCATCGCAAATGAGATGCGAGCTGCGAGTGCTTTTGTACTCGCTTGCATTTTCGCAAACCGGAATGTTTTTCCCAACACAGATTCCGAAATCGATAAGTTGGGAAAATCGGCATTACAAATCTCGGCAGTACTTTTATACTCCCATGTATTTTTACACTTCGAAATTCTTTTTACTAACACTGTTTAAATAGCGGGTGCAAATGCAACGTTTTGACTCGGTTATTCAAGACTGCATATCCCTCCATGTCGCCAGCTCATTGAACTTCTACGTATACCGTTTGATGATTAGGCAAAATGTTGAACTATTTGCTGTGATAACCACTTCCTTAATGCATGAATTGACCTAAATTGGAATTTGTTTGCAATTGAATTCGCTAAATTGTTTCATTCATTCACTAGTATAACACGTTGAATGCCACGATTGGATGGACATTTTTAAACGCATTAGGACCATCGTTTTTTATCGCAGTGGAAGGTATTTCTGTTCGAAAGGGAATACTTATGAGCTTATATGCTTATATTATTTACTTTTATTATCATCAATACATTCAAAAGATAGCTCTGCGTAGCGGCGATAACGTACCCAATGTATATCCGAGGCGCGATTTTTGCTAATTGAAAAAATACAAATGTTTACTAAGTCAACGGCAGTCCTACGCCAACCTTGCGATTATATCATAGGTATATCCCATCCATAGTTTTTCCTGACTAGAAATTTTCGGTTGCTCTGAAAAAACTCGATTGGTTGAAGTGGTTTTGTAGAAGCGGCTAAAAATGGGTTGGGTTTGAGTTGCAATATTTCCTTTCGCCACAATGGATTCTGTTCACATTGCAATGTTTGTTCTCTGCATTTGCATGCGAAATGTCCACACTGGAATATAAATATCCGACTAAGCGCGTGAGTGAGTCTTGAATTATAAACTTTCTCTCCAAAACTCGCTGAGTTCATTCGCTTCTTGTATTGAGAAAAAACAATTTGGAAAAATTTACCTAAACTGTCGGCCTTAGAAAAGGCTATTTGGAAGCTTCGCTGCCGCTGCCGTCGTTACCGCGTGAATAGTGCTTCGCTGATGCATTAGTTGCTCGATAGGATAGGTAAACACACAAATATACAGAACAAATGTATGACAAAACAGAAATGTTTCCAATTTTCATCAATATAAATTGATTTATTGACAAGAGGATATAAAAAAATTTCTTTTGACGTTGGACTACGTCTAACCGGAATATATGGGCGGTAAAATGAAAACCTAAACACAGAACATGCAGGAAAAAATGAAAGATTTCGAATGCGTATAACTCGAACATTTCTTACTGGATCGGAAAGATGTTTGCATCAATTGATAGGGAATATTTTTACGCATCTATCGCAACTGACAAAATCTTATTTTTCTTTAGATAAACAATTGAATAACTGCAAAATATTAGGCGATATCTAAACGTCCTAACTGCCTCGTTTTGATTGGCCGATTTACGGTTTTCCTAACACAGCCATCAAAACCAAGCAGCCTTGGGGAAATCGGCATTTCAAATTCATGCAAGTCGGGGGTATTTTTGTTCCGACTGAAATGTGACACAGACTTCAAAACCACAGAGCGTGGGGAAATCGGCATTGCGAATTAATACAAGTCAGGTGTATTTTTGTTCCGTTTGAAATGTGTTTCCCTAACAGAGAATTCAAATTCATGGAGCGTGGGGAAATCGGCATTGCGAATTAATACAAGTCGGGGGTATTTTTGTTCCGATTGAAATGTGTTTCCCTAACACAGACTTCAAAACCAACGTTTCTGGGGAAATCGGTTCTGCAAATAAATGCAAACTGCGAGTACTTTTGTCCTTGCTTGCCTTTGTGTAGACTGGAATATGCCTGTCCTAACACGATCTTCTAAACTTAGGAACCTGAGAAAATCGTGCAGACACTAGAAACGAATGAATTTTCCAGTTTCAAGCAAATTCGCGGTTCGAGAAGTACGTACACTTGAAAGGTGTAAACTTCAGAGGGAAATGTAAAATAAAATAATCGTTTGATTTTTTTGTCTTTATTAGAAAGATTTTCAGTCTTAGTCTTCAGTCTTCATCAAACGTTTGATAATTCTTCCGTACATATATTTTGTCCTAGGCATTATACCAAACGTAAAATTTACTTGTAACGAAGAACAATCTATCACAATGCATGAATTGACTTTACATGGCATTTGTTCAATCTTTTTACTCACAGAGCAAATATATTGAATTCAATTGAATTTGGAAACTGTTTCATTCAATCACGAATTTAATCAATACAAACGAATGATAAGCTAAGCTAAGATAGTCCCACGTCAACCTTGCGGTTATATCATAGATATAACCCACCCATTTTTTTCTGTTGATATGCAAATCAAAATTCGTTCGCAGCAAAAAAAAAAAAAGTTATTAACGTTAACATCATTTCATAAAAATCTTGACCTGTTTCCTGATTTGGCACCATAACTGAAAGATGTAATTTCAAAAAGCTAGTGCCTAGTTGTTCCATGTTGATTACATGGAAGCGAGTATTCTGATTGCATGAAAATCCCAATGACTGTAACGATTTTTAATTTTTCAATACTAAACCTAATTCAATACTAAAGGCCATAAATAAGGAAAACAAGTCAGTATTTTATAGATAGAAGATTCACAAACGCCCATTTCAATTCAATTGACTCTGACCTCAATGAATTGCAAAAATAATTTTCAATAAACATCGTTTGGATTTTTTTATAGAAAAATGCTTTAACTCTTTTACGGGTAGTGGCAACTATATTGCCACCAACGATTATATTTTTATTCTCTTATTTAACAATAAATTATCATTTCTAGCCTTATGTGGTAATTAGTTCTGATAACTAACAACATGCCTGATTTGTTGTTTGTTGATTTGTTGAGCGCGAAAAAATCAAAAAATATTCATTATGGAGACATTTTCGTGTTAACAACTTCCTATTTAGAGCAGCAAAAGGTAATTTGCCGAAAAGTAATTGAAAAACAGTCAATTTGTTGAAGCTCTCTATACATATGAACTGCTTAGGACCTGTTGAGTCTGATCATGAGTTTTATTAGTTGTTTTTGCTAAAACTAACATCAAAAATTTGAATATAAAAAAACATTTTTACCATCAAGTGTTTACCACTAGACGGGCAGGTGGCAACTATATCGTCACCATTTTTTTTCAATGTTTTTAATTGTTTTGGGTATCGAAAAAAAATTGTTTTGTATATTATAGCATGTAAACATGTCGTTGTATTGTAGTTTGCGTTGATTACTTGCCTAGTTTTCTGGGTCCGATAAACGATTTCCTGATTCTGGAAAAAGTCTCAAACACCAACCTCTATGGTGTTTGAGACTCGGTCGCGTTGATAACGTAGGGTTGTGAAATTATTTGATTCATTCAAAGCAACTGAATCATTTGATTCATTTGATTCATTTGATTCATTTGATTCATTTGATTCATTTGATTTATTTGATTCATTTGATTCATTTGATTCATTTGATTCATTTGACTCATTTGATTCTTTTGATTCTTTTGATTCATCTGATTCATTTGATTAATTTGTTTGTTTATTCGTTTTTTTGTCACTTAGGATGTTACTGCATCGAGATTTTAGAATTAATTTCTAAGTAAAAAGTCCCAAAAAGAGTCTATCGCCTGCATGGTTTTGTAAAATCCGCTTATAAAAACATTATCGCTACAAGATAAAAAGGACATAATCGAAAGATCCGTGAATGCTCCAATGGCATATCCATAGTGGACAATGATTCCCTAAACATGCTACTTTCGGACTATCAGTTATAAACACTAGACAGCAAATTTGCTCTCAATAGAAAAATCGTACGTTTTCACAATAAAAATAATGTGCATCATTTTTATAATGTGTTCTTTTCTACGATTTCCATTGAAACTATTACAGGTAAACTTCGATATAACGTACCCTCGATATAACGTCACTCGATATAAAGTACATTTTACCTCGATATAACGTACACATGATCGAAGTCCAAAAAAAAAATTTTTTTTTTAATTTTTTTTTCTGAAAGAACAATAAATTATCTGTATTTTGATACTAAAGCTTGTGTTGTAACATTAATCAATCCCGAAATACTACTGTTTTGTGATTCCGGATTCTAAATGAATCAAACTTCAATCAACTGAACAAAGGGAAACATCATGAGAAAAGTTGGCTTCGTCTTCTTATTGATTTTATTCATCAACCTTACTCAAACAGTAACACAATGAAGTAATATAAGCTACGTTTCAGAGTTCTTTATTATGCTTCGATATAACGTACGTTTCGATACAACGTACAATTTTGAAAGCAAAATGTACGTTATATCGAAGTTACCCTGTAGTATGCATTTCGGTTTTTTATTTTTAATATTAGATTCTAATTAACAAATGACAAAATTATGACAGTATCCTTTTTTATTATCAATGCCTGGTCATTATTATTACAAAAACAAATATTCGCTCGATTAATCGAATACTAAAATACAATTATTCAAACGAATCGATTATTTCCAAACACCACAACGATTGATCTATAATTGAGGAAATGAAATAAATTATACTCTCTGTCACGATGACGATAATTCATGATTAACCATGTATTAGTCATTCTGGCCCACTTAATGGCTATAAAAGCTATAAACTCACCCTCGCAGTACATTTGTACGTTTCTGTATCTTTGACAACGCATGAAACGTGTACGTGTGATGCAAATTAACACAAACGTTCTCCACCAGACGGTATGAAGGCCGACGCAGTGCATCTTTTCATCGAGGTTCCATCTAAATCATCAAAACTAAACCAATATCAAAATCGCACCGCGAAGTGTGACATCTTTCATTCACAATACACTATTTCGACCCTTCGAAGCAATAGTGCTCTAACTTCATTTTTTTAAGTTTTCGACCAAAATATTTAGGTGTGTTTTGACGTGGGACTACGTCTAACCGGAATATATGGAGGGTAAAATGAAAACCTAAACACAGAACATGCAGGAAAAAATGAAAGATTTCGAATGCTTATAGCTCGAACATTTCGTACTGGATAGGAGAGATGTTTGCATCACTTGATAGGGAATATTTCTACGCATCTATCGCAACTAACAAAATGTTGTTTTTCATTAGATAAACAATTGAATAACTGTAAAATATTAGGCGTTATCTAAACGCCCTAACTGCATCGTTTTGATTGGCCCGATTTACGGTTTCCCTAACACAGCCATCAAAACCAAGCAGCCTTGGGGAAATCGGCATTGCAAATACATGAAAGTAGGGGGACTTTTGTTCTCATCGAAAAATGTTCCCTAGCACAGACTTTAAAACCAAGCAGCGAAATCGGCATTGCAAACACACGAAAGAGCCTAGAGGCGAGTGAACTGAAAAGTTTAAACCCTCTTAAAGCCAAAAAGAAGAAAAAGAACACACGAAAGTAGGGGGAGCTTTTGTTCCCACCGAAATGTGTTTCCTAATAGAGATTTCTAAACCAAGGTGCCTGGAGAAATCGGTATTTCAAATTCATGCAAGTCGGGGGTATTTTTGTTCCGATTGAAATGTGTTTCCCTAACACAGACTTCAAAACCGAGGTTTCTGGGGAAATCGGCTCTGCAAATAAATGCAAACTGCGAGTACTTTTGTCCTCGCTTGCCTTTGTGCAGAGTGGAATATGTCTGTCCTAACATGATCTTCTAAACTTAGGAACCTGGGAAAATCGTGCAGCCACTAGAAGCGAATGCACTTCCCAGTTTCAAGCAAATTCGAGATTCGAGAAGTATGTACACTTTTGGGATGTAAACTTCAGAGGGAAATGTAAAATAAAATAATCGTTCGATATTTTTTTTGTCTTTATTGGAAAGATTTTCAGCCTTAGGCTGGTTCATCAAACGTTTGATAATTCTTCCGTACATATATTTTGATCTAGTCATCATACCAAACGTAAAAGGTCCGTCATTAAATTTACTTGTAATGAAGAACAATCAATCACAATAAATGAATTGACTTTACACGGCATTTGTTCATTTTTTTCACTCACAGAGCAAATATATTGAACTCAATTGAATTTGGAAACTGTTTCATTCAATCAAGAATTTAATCAATACAAACGAATGATTGCTAAGCTAAGGTAGTTCCACGTGAACCTTGCGGTTATATCATAGACTCATTTTTTTGATGTCTTTCAGGAACGGGGGGTCACGATTTTATGACGGTAACAACTATTTTCACTACGTCCGAATTTTGATTATTTGAATACCAATCGAACCCGAAATTCTTGAAGATATGCTATACATTATAATTTCCTAGTTTGTAAACGGTTTGTATTGACGAAAATTTGAAGCAAATTTCAATTCCCGATTCCCATCATGCCCATTTTTTGTGCTGACCATGCTGTCAATAAGGTTCTACTTATGCTTCGGCGAGAGGAGAGAGAGAAGAGAGAGGAATGGCTATTTGAGCTCCGCCATTTCTCGATAAATAGCAGCGATATTTGCATCAATCGACCAAATAACCTGTAAAACATGTAGAAGAAAATTATACATTCGTTGAACAACTGGAAATGGGCTGTAAAAACGAGTAGGTAATGTACCGATAGTGCTGCAACATGCCACGTTGCATCGAATGGAGACATATAAATTACTCTAGACAGTGATCAGCCATCATCATTTGTTAAAGCTGAGAGTTTATTTGAAAATATTACTGCTTTGTCGATCGCTCGCGCAGCTCAATGGTTTAAAAAAAAAGGTTTAAGGCGGTGTTACTCCGAAACATATGCTGTAAATGATTAATGTTTAATTAATTAATTTATTAATGTCTTTCATTAATTAATTAATGTCTTTCATTAATTAATTAATGTCTTTCATTTAAAACAGTAACCAATAAAATATGAATATAATGATCGAATTTTTAATTTGTATGAAAATATATTGGACACGGTGTAGTTTCACTTTGCTTTTCAAATATCTTTCATTTGCACTTAAAAAACCAGGCAGCGATTCGAAGGTCACAAATTTTCAAAAATGTGTACATTGGCAAAACACTATATTTTTCAGACCATTCAAAATCTAAATTATATACTAGGGTGCCAATGAATGTATGGGAAAAAAATCGACCCTAAAATTTCAAAAAGTTACCCTATACAAAATGTTCACCACCTCGAGAAAACACCCTATGCCGAATTCAGCTCAATCGGACTTAAGGGAAAGTGGCACAAAGCGGTCAAAGTTTGAGTTTATTTGAAAATCGAAAAATCATCCATCGGGGTTTTAGAAAAAAAAATTTGATGTCATATGTCTTAAAATTGCATGAAACGTCAAGATCTAGTGTCATCTCGAAAAAAAAAATGTCAAAAATCGGCATTCTGGGACTTTCAGAGTACGAAACGAACAGTATGATTTTGAATGCCAATAAAAATAGTTATCTCGAATTTTCATTCGAAACTTGCTATGAAATGTTGATTTGCACAATAATATATTCTATGCAAAATATTAGCTCATTCGGACATTTACTGGTGTCGCAGACGTTAAAATTTGAGTTTTTTGAAAACCGAAAAATTACCGGAAATCGGGGTTTATTAAAATTGACGCCCAATGTCTCAGAATAGCATGACACATCGAGATTTACAGTTATCTCAAAAATAATTTTTGTCAAAAATCGATTTTTCAGGCGAAAAAACGACCAAGCGCAAAAAAATTTTTTTTTGACAAAAAAAATTTTTGCATTTTTTTGAAAACCTCGAGTTTTGTTGATTTTTCATTTTTCAAAAAAAAAAGATCAAATTTTAACGTTTGTGACACTAGTACATAAAGTCAGAATGAACTAATATTTTGCATAGGGTATATTATCGTGCAAATCAACATTTCGTAGCAAGTTCCGAATGAGAATTCGAGGTAAATATTTTTACTGGCACCGCACTCTGAAAAAGTCCCAGAATGCCGATTTTTGACAATTTTTTTTCGAGATGACACTAGATCTTGACGTTTTATGCAATTTTAAGACATTTGTCATCAAAAAATAATTTTCGAGAACCCCGATTTCACCACCTTGGGTGTTTTTTCGATTTTCAAAAAACTTAAACTTTGACCGCTTTGTGCTACTCTACCTTAAGTCCAATTGAGCTGAAATCAGGCATAGGGTGTTTTTTCTTTGTGGTGAACATTTTCTATGTGGTAACTTTTTTATATTAGAAATTATCATTTTCATTGACACCCTATTATATACCCTAAGATATTTCGTCCTTAGGGTGTAATTATGAATGTATAGAATGTGGTTTAAAAATTATAAAAGCTGTAATTTTACATGGTTTGAGCATAAGCAGAGCAATGTTTCTCGGTACATGTTGCTGATATATGTTAATTATTTCAGAAATCTTCCAGTTCAGCATTTTTGGAAGTTCATTACAAGGAAATCTTTCAATTCCTGAAATATGCGCAATGAGGCTTCACTCGCATGACTACTGCTCATATCCATTTCCCTGTTTTGTTTTATTAACGGCATGTTAAATTTAAAAAGTTACATTGTTGCTCCGCATCGTAAACAGCAATGAATGAGTGATCACTCGCGTGAGATGAGAACACTTCATTACACTGTGAGCAAAACTTTTCATAGGTATGGAATCCTTTTCGATTATGCGTCATATGTATAATATGAGATGTTGAACTCTGGTTCCAATCTTGTAACTCAGTACGTATGCTTCAAATAGTCTTTTCTTCGCGATATTTGATTCACGAATGAAACACTACGACGATTCGCTCCAAGAAAATGGTAAAATCGAAAAAGTAGCCACTTGTTTTCTGAAAGTAGCTAAAATATGTATACATCTGAGTACACACGACCAAAACACACCGTATTCGTGCGGGGGAAAGTAACCTTGTATTAGCAATCAGTCCTCGGTGCTCCGCCAGGAGTATCCGAATGTTTCGACTTCTCAGCAATTTGCAAACCCATTTGGAGGCATCTAGCCAAATGTGATAAGTTGATTGTATGCTAAATAGGCTAGAGTAGTTTTCCCAAAAGACTCTCCGGCAACTGTCGTCCGGCTTTTCAAACTGATTGGATGAGAATTACCAACACTTTTGCTCTTCCCCTTCTTCTTCGCAGTCGTCCATCGGTCCAATAGCTCTGTGTTCCACGAATTTCATGATGATGATAACATTGGTGCAAAATAGAGCCGGGGTACAATCGTTCACCCGTTATTAAATATTCATATTAGGCTCGTACTTTCGGTAGATTGCTGCCGCTGGGCTCACCGAGGACCGAGGACAACTCGTGGTTTGAATCAGAGGGCTGAATAGTAGGAGAAAAAAGTAGAGGAGACTTGTTCAGCTCAAAAACAACTAAAGTGCGTACACACAGTGTTTAGTCGATTGGAGAATGCGGAGTGCGATCGTTAAATTGTTGGTCAAAAGCCAATGGTCGTGAAATCCTAGTAGAAGAATTATTGCTGTGATGGATTTATGGTTACTGTTTATCGGTGGCCCAAAAATCGTTTTATAGGTGGTTCCTTTCATGAATTATTTCTGAGTTTGGAACGAAGCCGTTGTATTGTGCGTATGTTTGCGGAACTTTCAGTTATGCGATATGTTTAAAAATAGCATAGCAAAATAATTCCGACGGAAAAACATTTTAATTGAGAATTTGTTTTGTCCATACCGGAACTCATTCGACCACGGTTTGTTGGTAGGTAGTCCTCAATAAAATCGTGGCTCTTAATATAGCTGTCTGATTGCAATATGATGTTCGACAAGGTTGATGGAAAGGTGATGAAATTCCTATATACATCCATTCCATGCCAAACCGACATACTGGTTCTCAGATTTTTGTGAACAGTGGCAGTTTTGTTCTTTATCGCAAACTATTAGATCCGTATTTTTTTTGTCAGGGTGACCATTTCTATTTTAGGGTGGTCCGAAAAATATTTTTTTCTTCATTTTTCCAAAAATTCATAACTTTTACACTACTGTACCGATTTAGATGATTGATATATCAAATTAAAGCCAATTAGCTGGTCTTTTTTTTGTAAAAAATATTACAGTTGCAAAAGGTTTGAGGTTATGATTTTTCAAAGTTAACCGATGGTCCGAAAAATAATTTTCCCCACTTTTTTTCCACAACAAAAAAAAATCATAACTTTTGATATACTGGACCGGTTGAGATGATCGACATATATAATTAAAGCCAGATAGCTAGTCTTTTTTTAAAATATGTTATGTACCTTATATTGTAAGAAAAAATATAAAAAAAATTTAACGACCTTGGTCCCGAAACCATGTAAGTTATAAAAAACAAACTATGATTACGAAAACAAAATATTTTTTTTCGCAAGCGTTATTTTTTTTTCAAAAAAGACTAATCTTTTTTTCATAAAAATATATTTTTATTAAGGCTCATATTACGTCAGCCTGACAGGGCCGGAAGTTCAATATTTCGACAATGTTTGCCTTACAACTATGTTAGTAATATGTAACCGATTACTCGCGGTTGGCTCGAGGTTAGTATTACAAGTGTACTCATGATTGTTGGATATGTTATGTAATAAAACCTCATCTTTCATATTTTTAAAATAGTTATGTTATATTTTTTTTTTAAATCGGTATTCAAAAGCACTTTTAATTGATAAGACATGAAGTTTACGATATATGTTTCTACCTTCACTGATAACGTATCATTGGGCTTCCTTCGAAATGTCCCGCAAGCCTTCTAAACAACTTCCTTGGAACGCTAGATAACCGGAAGGAAAGAATAGAGTTGAAATGAATTCAATTGGATTGAAGAACGACGTGATGAAAATAAATTGAGATAACGAAATGGAAATAGAAAAAAATGAAAAACGAAAGTAATGTACAAGGAAATGAACAGAATGAATGACTACAAAGACCAAATAAAATGAAAACAAACGATTCGGAAAGCGAACTGGTAGGATGAAATTGAAGATTGTCGTAACAAAAGGACTTACTGTAAGAACGAAACGCATAAAGGAAAAAAGAAGTTGAAGAGCGGATAAAATGGAAATAATTTAATGAATGAACGGAATGGAAAAACATAATGAATGAACAAAGAAGAACAATAAGATGATAGAAGTGGGCAAAAATAAATGAGATAAACGAAAAAACCTTTTTTTTATGAATTTCAAGGAGTCGAGACAAACGCTGTTTCTATAATTTTTTGAACCTTTGGATTTTTTCATATTCCATTTTATTCATTTTTTTTTAAATTTTATTTTATGAAATATCAAAATTTCAGGAATTTTGTATTATAGTTTATGAGAAATATAGATTCCTCTATATCTTTTATGTTATTATTTTATGGAATCTTTTATGTTATTATGTTCGACATAATTGGCAAAAAGGCGTTTTTTCAGACCCCGAAAAAAATAATGTCTAAATTTTTCGAAAAGGTATGCATATACGAGCAAAATTAGAATTTTTATTCTGTAGAACCTTTTTCCATGGAATTTCTGAATAACAAACTCGAAACATAAGACCAAAACAGAAGAACATAAACAATGGGCGAGATGAAAACAAACGAAACAAAAACAATACTACAGAAAAAAAATTAAGAAGACGAATTCCATGCCATCTCGTCTTAGAAGTTTGCAGCACCATTTCAGATCGTAGTGAAACTTTGTGTGTGTAAAAACATTGACCATTTAGGTAACTTTTCATACTTAGAATTTCACAAAAAATTTAGACGACTTTTATAAAATTTCTATCTCAAAAACTATACGACTTACATTTTTTTTCGATCTAGAATGAAATGTAGCGCATTGTTTAAATTTTCATTGAAAATATTTTACAAAAAATAAAAAAAATTACTTTGAAACATTTTTTTTTGGCAAATTCTGAGAAAAAATATATGAATAGCTCATATAATAACCAACAAGTCATCCATTAATGGTTAGAAGAGCTAAAAGAGTTCACTTCTACAGGGGAAGAATTTTTCCAACAACAAACTTTTTCATGTTTTCTTTGGAAAGAACACATTTAAAGTGAACATTAGTGTTAAAATGTTTTACTCGTAACATTTTGACGTGTAAATTCTCACCATTTATATGCTCTGCAAACTTTTTCTGTTTAGGAAAGTAGCAAGAACATATTAATCGCGAGAATTTATACACAAAAATGTTCAGGAGTCTCCAAGAAGCTAAAAGAGATGGAAAGTTGACGACTTTGACAAAGGTTGGGTTTTGTATGGGCTATTCATAAATATTTTTCAGAATTAAAAAAACCGTTTTGAGAATTTTAATTTTTTTTTAAATGGCTCGAAATATTTTATTGAAATATAATAATAATACTTTCCTGAATTTCATTCTTTGACCATGATTTGGCAGGTCTTATTTCTTGTGTTAGAAAATTAGTAACAAATAATTCTTTTTTTTTTACTTTTTTACAAAAACTTCTTTTCATTACATTCTTTGAAGTAAATTCTGTAGGTCTTACAGATTTTTATATTTTTTTCTCAATTAAAAAGAAAATTAGGCTCTTTTCAAAAAGTCGTCCAAAATTTTCTTTGGAGACTTCAAGTATGCAGAGTTGCTTAAATGGTAAATTTCCTTACATGGCCAGTCGAGTTGACATGAAATTCGCCATAAGCGATGATAGAAATGGAACGAATTGAAGTAATCACAAATGAAATGAACAAAATGGAATATGAAATATTATATGAAAGAGTGAAAATTTTAATATTTGAATAGTGAAGTGAAAGTTAGTTAGTGAAAGTCAAAAACGGAAAATACTAAAAATAGAATAAATTTTTTTTAAAAATGAGAAAAAGTAAAATTATAAGCAAATAGGATGAAGTAAGCAGTCGGCGTAATGGATTAACGGTGCGACAACCATCAGAATTTCAAAATGAAAAAAAAAACATCATAAATCATACGCTCATTTGATGTGTATGGTTATGCACAACAACAATAAGATTCACATTAATTTTACATTGGCTTTTTCCCAGAAAAAATTTTTTTTTTGAATAAACGTGACGAAATAAAATTCTAGAATTCTGGATAAATTTCGGATCAAATTCGGAGTGAGCTTCAATAAAAATTGACTGCAAATGATAATTGTTCAATATGTGCACAATGTGTTTTGTGTTTGTGTGTCTGTGCAACTTTATGTTGAAGTAATGGAATTGGATATCATTATGATTGACTTTCATCATAGGAAAACATACTCATGTTTCGTTTCGTATTGCTTCAAGGTTTACGAAATATTAATTGACTGGTTCTATTAAATCCAATTTAAATTGGATTTGTTTGAGTTTGATACTGACGTCATGATCCATGATGTTTTTTCCTTGAGCATCACGCTACTACGAAATAAAAATGGTTTGAAATAATTACCTTTGAACATGTTTCTTTTTAATGAATAGTAAAGTTATCTGAACGACGCATTTTATCCTTGTGTCTTTAACTTGAACTGAACGCATGGCTGTCTAATTTTTTTTCTGTATATTAGCATTTTTATTTGTTTTCGTTTGGTTAGAAACCTCCTGTTTTTTTTTGCGAAATCATGTTAATGTTATTTTTATTAACCTGTTCACTCATCCGACAACGTTCGCTTTTACAACTGAAATAGGTTCGAGAAACAGTGAATTGAGCTCTGAAGTTATTATGGACTAAAATTTGCGTTCGCTGGGTTATTTTTACCAACAGAAACCAGTTCTTGATGTTGAACTTTACGCCTCAGTAAGATGATAATAGACATTAAAATGATTTGATGATGACCAACAACATCCACGAGCGGTCCACTTGTCCATTTGGAAGCATAAAGAAGATCCCAATACCATAATCATTCCAATTCCAACCTTTGCCCGATTAAGATCGCGAAATAAACCATCCAGTGTATTCCAGTTGTATCCCAAAGTGTTTAATGTTCCAAATTTAATTTTAATTTTTCAATGGTCAGAACCATCAATTACGGAAACAACATTATTTCTTCATAATATTTTTTTCCAAAAGACTAGCTAATTGGCTTTCTTTTGATTTGTCGATCATTTGAATCGGTTCAGCAGTTCAAAGGTTATGAATTTTTGAAAAAAGACATTTGTGGGGAAAAGGGAGAAAAATGGTTTTTTGGACCACCATAAAATGGATATGGGTATCCTAGTGAAAAAATAAAAAAAATACAGGTCTAATATTTTGCGATAAGAAACGAAATTAATTCTTTTTTCGAAAATGAACCAATATATCGGTTTGGCATGAATTGCCTATATATTTATATCAAGGTTACATATTTTTGTATACGACCGATTCCATTTCAAGGTCGATTTTATTTTTTATTATGCTCAAATTTTGCAAACGAATTTTTTATGACCAAAAAGAACAATTTTTATCATATATTTTCCATTTTGACTCTAGCCTTACATTTAAGAAGGGCCCCAACAAAAATTGCTCGCAAATTTTCAGAACAATATAACTGAAACACGGTTGGTGCGATTGATTTGAGGTCTTCCGAAATGTTTTAGGTTATTATTGGGAACATATGGAGAAAGTATGCACTGTTAAAAAATCTTTTATTCTTATTTTATTTCTAAAATAACACATAAAACTTAATTTTCTCGAAAAAAGAGTTTTTGATTCTTCTTTTAATTTTTTAATATGTTTCAGTGGACAACTAATGTAGTTTCTTGCACAGTGCGCCAAAATAGAAAAATAAAGAGCAGCAAAAAAGTTGGATATTTAAATAAAAATTGGATTTTTGAAAATTGTTGAAAAGATTCTTATAATTGTTTTTAGACCTGATTTTATGAAAGTACGCATAATTTTCAGTCAAAAATATGCATGGCAAAATTATGCTAGCTGCTACCGTTTCTGAGATTTTAAAATAAAAATTTACTTAAAATTCTCAACTTTTGGCCGTTTTTGAATGTTTTTCTACTCTTTTTAACCAAGATGTAAATTTTACTAAAAGAGAAGATAATTTTTGACTGCAATACTTGTATAAATTAAGTGATATAGTAAATACTCATGGTATGAGGTTGTGTAAAAAAATATACATTATAACAAATCTTTTTTTTTATTTTACAAGAAGAATTTCTGCAGGAAATAATCTTTTGATGTTTGAATTGTTATGGATGTTGCAGCGTATAACAAATATTAATTATTGCAAATAGGATAATTATGATAAAATGGTGGACAAAAATATTATAAGTTTATTAAATAATAAATTCACGATTTAAAAGCAATGAATTGGTAAAGTATGCTTCAGTCGATTTAGGATGATGAAACATGTTCAGATTGGACTTGATGAGTAGAGGAGTAACATTCCCCAGTTGCCTATCACAAAAATAACCTGATGTTTTCTACGAGTTATACACGTTAGTATAGACAGAAACATTACTAATAACTGTTTCAAGTATCAAGTATGTTGGTATATAAAACAGTGCAGCAAAGACACAAGCAAGTGATAAACAAGTAACAAGCAAGTGTCAATCAAGTGAAAAGCAAAAGATAGTTCAGAAGAGAAGAATGAAGTACAAAATTTATACCTTTTACAAGAATTGTGTAAACGTATTCTCAAAAAAAAAAAAATAATCAAAAATTGCCGAAAGTTCATGAAAATTAATACAGCAAAATTAGTGCTTAATAAAAATTTAAAATTTGCGATTCGTGTTGTCTGCACTAACTGCCCTATCTAGTGTTGATGATTCATCCAGTAGTGAAGAGGAAGATGTTTGTATGAATGATCCCAGTCAAGAAACAATAGGGGGTCTCCGTAGCCACATTGGTTGCGCGTTCGCTTAGTAAGCGATCGATCGTGAGTTCAAAACTCAGGGCCCTCATTGACCATCTTTGTGTTGTTACAGAATAGCTACGTCCACGCAACAATCATCAGCGATGGAGATCGATCCACGGTCGAAATAAGATCGATTCATCCATACAACTGCTCTGCTCTGCAAAACACATCGGGCTGATGTTCTATAAATAACTCAATAATGATCAATCAACTGTCTCCACTGTCCGGTGGTCCAACTGGATAATGGAAGAACAGAAATAATACTCTTACGCCTAAATGGCTACTGTGTGAATGTACCATATGTAATGGTATAGAAGGAATACTGGCGAATGACAACTGTGTAATGTGCTAATTATAGATATGATAACCATGTGACATGTACACGATTAAAATTCGGCTCTGTTACATCTAAAATGCTAATGAGCCTTAAATAATTAAATGGGATAAAAAAAAGAAACAATAGAAGCGACATCAGCAACATCAATAGAGCCAACGAATCTCAATATGAAAGTTTCTAGTCAGGAGACATTTTTAAAAGCAACATCCGCGGCATCAATTGAATCTATCTCAAGTATACACGCAGCGCCAATAGATAAGACAAAAATTAGTACTCATTTTTACTAAGTAGTCTTAATTCGATACTAATTATGTCATGAAGAAATATCACGAGATAGTCAATAGCACTAGAAAACACATCTTATGCAACTCTAAGTACGGAAGTTAAATTTGATGAAAATAGAACCAGCTAATTGTATGAAATAATTGAGCAGCTAAAAAGAAAAGTTTAAAAGAGAAGGAACGAAAATGGCTGAGCAATTCCAACTCTTGACTGTATCGCCTAAGTCATGGACAGACGAGAAAATAAAACAAATTTAATAGAACTCAAACCACGGCAACGGAAGCAAAAAGATTACTGAATGATTGATCCTATAATAGGCAGTCAACTGGAGCACGCGGTTATGCAATTCTATAAGAATCATAAGATTCGAGCAAAACCTGGTCACCATGTTTGTGTGACAATGAGGAAGGACGGAAATGCCAAGCTGTTCAGAAAAGGTCTATGACTACAACACTGCGAGAGGCCTACAACGGATTCATGGAATTGAAGATTGAAATACAAATCTGATTTTCATCCTTTGCTCAACTCCGACCTAAAAAGTAAACCCTTAACTAGCTCGGGAACTCACAACGTGTGTATATGTATTTTTCACGAAAATGTGAATCTCATAACCCACAGCTTAAACAATTTGGGCTCAAAAACGAAAGGAGTAGCGGTTAACCAATTTTGTTCCTATACAACTACAACAGAGTTTGAAAAAACCAAACAACAGAGAATACAATTTATTTATTCCTGTTTCCATAGATAAAATATAAGTTAGCAATTCTCAAACTGTAATTATAGCAAAAAAAATGTAGCCGTTATGCAACAATCAGAAATCTGTAATGAAATGCAACTCTCTATCATTTTATAAAATACTTTCAGAAAAATAATTTCCATATTTGAATAAACTCGAAAAACATTCGAAAACGACCAAAATTTGAAAATATTCAGTAATTTTTGTTTTGAAATCACTGTATCTCCGAAACGCTAGCATACAGCCAAATTCGGGTCTGAAACAATTATAAGAAACATTTCAATAATTTTCATTTTTTTTTAAACTAACTATTTTGTCCATTATTTTTCCATTTTGGCCCACTGTGCAATGAACTTCATTGGTTGTCCGCTGCAACATATCAAAAACACAAAAAAAAAACCAAAAAAAATCAATCTTTTCTGAGAAAATATAGTTTTAAGAATTAGTTTCAAAATAAAATTTAAAAAACCACAGTGCATTAGAGTGGCAATGAATGAATGGGAAGAATTTCATCATCGAATGTTAAGAACCGACCATGTAGGGAAGGTGGGGGTAAAACGGACATGTTAAGAAGAACTTCAATTATATCTTTGGAAACTCATGCTTCCCAAAACTTGGATGCAGTTTCTTGCAATTCAATATGCTGTTTTTCTACCTAATTGGCCAAATATTTTACAAAAAAGTGTTTTTCAGTGTTTTTTACGAAATTAAAGCAGATCGAAAAGCACAACATTCTTTTTGAAGCGGGTAATATGGACATATAGTGGGGGGAATATGGACAGTTTTGTAGTATATGAAGCGTAGAGGTTCATCGATTGCGAGAGGAATAATTTTATTCAACCAAGGTCTAAACTTATCATAAATGTTCGTTAAATGATGAAAAAATTGAATTTATCCACCTAGAAGTGATATCGTGCTTTCCAGCAGTATGAACAGACAGACCCTCATTTTTTTTTGCTTTCGGCACCAGCTTCTAAACAGTCCACATTTGGCGATATGATTTCCATTTATAGTCGCAGGGTATTCCTTAGGAATAGATTAAACGGATTTTTAACAGTCCATCTCACTCCCACTGGCAACTGTCCGTTTTACCTCACCAGTACAATTATTTCAATAATTTAAATATTTCACTCAAAAATGATTTTACTTTTCCGTACATACCTAATATCGCTTCTCTGTCAACTCACAAACTGAAATATAACCATCAGCGAATTGAATTTTGATATTAAACCACTCAAAATGCTTAATTAAGCAACTAAAATTACATCTACAGGCGGAATCATGTAAGATTTTCGTTTTTTGTTTCCTTTTTCCATTTTTGATCAGTATTCATTGACGTGAGGTGGCTTAAATATTATAGAATAATATGTAGAAGGTGTTCTCATTAACAGAAATCTGAAATTCAAAATGTAACTATACAAATCAACCACCTGTCCAAATTACCCCCACTGTCCGTATTACCCGCGGTTCCCCTACATTTTGTTTATTGGCCCAAACAAAATGACCTGTGCAAAATTTCAGATCAATCGGACGTGATTCAGGGGTGGTTCAAAGCGCTCGAAGTTTTGATTTTCTACCCTAGAAAATGTTTTACATGAAATCGGGATTATTTAAAAAAATAATATTTTAATGACAAACCAATTTTTTTTTGTCAAAAGTCTACTGTCTGGGACGTTTTTTCGGTATACAAGGTAAAATGTATGCTTTAGGGCCCCAATGAGAATAGCCATTGAGATTTTTCATACGGGACTTCCTGTAAAATGTCTGTGTCGGTGTCTGCCATATCTATACCTCCTATATCTTCTTCTAATGGAACACCGAATGTGTTGATAAGAGCAAAACTCGAGAAAGGAATTGTCCGATTTAGGGCTGTCTTTATTCTATTATATTTTCAGTATCAAACATTTATTCCATGTAACGGAGAAACATGTTTTTATGGATGTGGATGAAAAATCTTGCACGAGAATTGTGTCTGAAAATAATATGATTTTATAATGACGAGTTTTGGTAGAAGTACTAGGAATGTTATAGTAAAAGGTAATTTTAAAGGGTAGATTAGAAGATCAATCAATGAACAGTTCTGCGATTGGACCCATGAACATGCGCTTAGTGAAAAAACGTGAATGTGATAACGAAAAATAAATTTTGGACTGGACGAAGTTTGCCGTGTCAGCTAGTGTCTTATAATTGTTTGATTTGTTGTTATCTCTAAAAAAAATTTTGTCAAAAATTGATTTTTGGGCACTTTGGGCACTGAAAAGTCAAAGTTTGACAACAGCACAATAACCGAGATAACAATAAATCTCGACGGTTCATTCAATTGGCATCAAAAAATTTCCTCGATTTGAATTACGGTTACGGTTTTGATGTTTGCGACACTAGACAATCCCTAAATCATGTCCGATTGAGCTTCAATTTTGCACGTGTGATTTTTCAGACCAATAAACAAAATATACACGGTAGTTTTTTGAAATTTTACATGACCGCTTTCGCGGCAACCCTACAGTGCATACTTTCTCCACATAGTCCCGAAAATAGCCTAAAACGTTGCGGAAGACACTAAGTCAATTGAACCAACCGTTTCTGAGTAATATGTTTTTTGAAAATTTTCAAGCAATCTTTGCTTAGGCCCTTCTCAAAAGTAAGGCCAGAGTCAAAATGGCAAACCGATGATATGATTGTCCTTCGTGCTCGCAAACAATTCTTCTGAAAAATTTGAGCGCAATCAAAAAATACAAAAATTAAGTTTATGACAAAAATCGTTATTTGCGCTGAAACAGCTCATTAGAGAAAAAAAAACATTCGAAGAGCATTATAAAAGTTTGATTCCGACGTCCTGGTTAATGATTTCTTTCTTAAGCTGCCGGATACCAAGAGAGAAAATGTTGCATGAAATAATTGTGCAATGTGATTATTATTGGAAGAATAATCTTGAAAATAATTCTTTCAATGAATAGCAGTGTTTTCGTTCATTCATGGTTATTTATTTTATATATCAGTATTTTTTGGTTATCGTTTGGTTAAAAATATTCATCATTGAAATGTTGGATCCAGCAACAACCTATCAACCTTTATCGAAAACATATTAATTTTAGTTTTATTGTTCTGTTTGTTCGTCCGATACTCACTACACATCGGGAACGGGTTCGAGAATCAGAGAAACAAATTCTGCTGGTTTAGAATTTGCATTCGTGGTTATTTTTATCCACAGAAACCAGTTTAATGGTGAGCTCTACGCTTTACCAAGATAATAATAAACATTGGATAACACTTTAATCCGATAATAGCAGCCGACCACGGGTACCGATATTAGCTGGCTATAAAATTCTCAATGGGTTTGCTCGGAGAAGATTCTTTAAAAGTTGAAAAATTTTAACCAAAGATAGTTCGGACAATCAGGAATAGAACCTAGAAGACATGTGATAAGTCAAATTCGGAAGCCCACTCAACGGAGGCAAAACGCGATAACCTATTTGAGCAAAGAAAAAGGCGTTTCCTGCCCGATCTGGCACATTAGAAATGTTTTTTTTCCAATGGCTCGCAGAATTTATGACAATATTTAATGTAAATTTCTGATGGGCAAAGTGTATAAAATCCCAAAGCGTCTTAGAGAGACGCTCTCCGAGCAACGGGTATATGATTTTTTTTCGTTCTGCTTCCTGATCACCGTCTATTGAAGGAGCGCGAACGAGGGGGGATCAGGTACGATAAAACCGAAAACATGTTTTTGAATGACGGGCCAGGCTTAACACAATGTAGCGTGACTGAATAAAGCAAAGATAAAAGGTAGTCTAACTCGTAAATATTTCCTCTGGCCCCTAGTCACTGACTAGCGGACGAACTATTCGAGCGTTGTGCGCTATTTTTGGCACTGTTGTTTTGTTGCTCAATTTTGTGCTCCGGTGCCAATCGCCGAATTGATCGCAAAGCGAATTACAAATGCGCTTTTACAGGCGGGGGCGTCATTCAAAAATTGCCTATTTTTCCCGAACGTCGTTATTAAATTGTTCAGAGATACCTAGCGGGGAAAATAATTTACAATACTGTTACTTATTTTGCAGGGATTCTCATGATTTCACTGCTTTCTATTCTCTCGCAAACGGGGAAGAATTGTTCAGAACCGTCGTCTTTATGTGTATATCAATCGGTATCATGTCCGTCCCTGGGGCGGAGCTGTGCCGCTGCGCAGCTATCAGACTTCTCGAAATAATTTAATTACATATTTCGAATATGCTGGCGGGAAGCCAGCCTCAAACGGAATAATGCGAAATCGCATGTTTTTTTTCGTGCAAGACGACGCAATAAACATCATTAGAAAATGATAATTTCCCTCTGCTCGTTAGGAGCTACTTTCCTCGGGCGGTGGAATGTTCCACAACAGTGAGATCAAAACAAACCACACGGCATACAGTCGGTTCGTTCCTTCGTTCGTTTCAGTTGTGGTTCGTCGGAACGGCAGTCACATAAAACTCTCCTCGATAGGATATAAAAAAACCCCAATCGACAGCGTTTTCCTTTTCGCTACTTCTCTCTCTCTCCCTCCCGCGCTTTCTATGTATTTGTGCGCGAATGTGACCCAACCAAATTTCCACCCATTATCGCAGCGGGCACAGAAATGTGTTCCAACCGATCTCACCAAGAAATCGCAGTTCAGCACTACGCACAACAGATATGCCTCTCAGTTTCCCAGAGAGATATACATTCCCGGAAGACGGTGGCAGCATTTTGTTCACTCGATTATTGACGGATGATATTTCAGGCTCAACGTTTCCGAGGTTAAGTCGGCCCTTTCTATCGCACACCGAAAACGGATGCGCGTATATTTCCTATATGTTTGCCGCATCCCATTCCTCCCATTCCGAGGATCCGATAAGCCTTCCCACCATGCGTTGCCTCGATTTTGTTTTGGTGGAAAGTTCCGATGGAAAACTGGAGATTCTGAAGCGGAGAGCGAAAGAGAAATTGTTGAATGGGTGAAAAGATGTCGGTAAGCTCCGACAAAACGTTGGATGGTTATACAGTAGGAAAGCTGGTTGTTATTCGATCCGGAAATGTTATTTTTGCAAATATTAGCATTCGAATTGAGTACGTGCCGCGTACCGGTCGGATTCGGAACGCACAAATATTGTTGACGTTGTGGCTGCCGAAAAAGGGTCAATTGAGGGTAATGTGGTGTGATTTGTAATCGGGTTGCTCTGCGAATGGATTGTTTAATGGAATACGATTACTATTAACAACAACACAAATTTCATGATTTCATGATTAGCATGAAGACATTAAACTTGAACTGGCGCTTCGGTAGACTGTACCCTTCGTAGTTGTTCTCCGTGTATGGCCTGAACCAGCAAAGTTAGTAAATATTTCATAACTCATCGTGTTATGAACATTCAAGGTGTTTATGAGCAACGTGAGAAGACAACCAGGAAAACAACTCAATAATAAAATCGACCGATGATATTTTTCACAATTCAATTAAATTTTCTGATTCGTGATTCAGAAGTTGATACTCAAATGTCGTTAATTGGTTCTGAAAACTCAATACAACCTCTGTCAATAATTTCGATAATTTTAGTTTATGTTAAATTGAGTTTGAAGTAAGTGATTGCTCGGATTTTGTTCGAATCTCGGATATTTATTCCATTTGGGAAGAAAAAAATTGACGCACATTTTTGACTAAGGACTACGTCTTTCATTTCTGTACTGCGGTGTAAGTTTAAAAAATCGAAAACAAAAGGATTACTTTCAGGATCTCAAATTTCAATACCGTTAATATCTCTCTATCGGCTGGATGAAGTGGTATGATAAAAATTATGAAATATAAATCATATCAAACCAATTTTCACTCATCGCATATAAAAAAAACAACCCATTCTAGAGTGACGTGACAACATTTTGACTCACTAAAAACAGGAAGTGGGTTATATCTATGGTATAACCGCAAGGGTGACGTAGGACTATCGTTGATTTAGAGATCATTTGTATGAAGTTGAATCTGAATTCATTCTGAATGAATGACTATTTGGAGAACTTCGAAAACGAGAGCGTTACGTTGGAAACACAAGGTTTTATGCATCCAATATTGGATACGGAAATATCCTACTGATGGGGAAGAATAATCTTCAGAAGCTATCCTGTTAATTGCGATTGATTGAAAAATCACAATACCAAATGTATTTGGTCACAGTGTTACATGGATAGAAAACATTAAAATAAACTCTTTCACATGACTGTAATTTCAAATTCCCAGAGGAACTGGCAGATTATTTTCAGTAACGATTAGATATTTCCACATTTTCCTCGATACTGGAAGCCCACCAGTGGTTAATGTTAACTCGATAACCATGTGTTAATAGCACTTGATTGAAACATATTTGGTCACAGTGTTACATGGATAGAAAACATTCAAATAAACTCTTTCACATGAATGTATTTTTAAATTCCTAGAGAAACTGGCAGATTGTTTTGCGGATCTTTCTCGATGCTGAACGGCATCCAAACGGAAAGAATTCCGTGCGTGTATGTGTATGTGTAGCGGCTGCTTCGATGGTCACCTTCTCTTCTCCTGAAGGATCGGCTTCTCTGTGCTCCCTCACAGTTTCAAACAAACTGCTTGCGTTTCAGGACAGATCTCGATCCTTCGCCGTCCAGCACCCTCAGCAACGATGTTGTCTTGTCGATGTCCTCACGAAAAATGAATGCGTCTCATCGCCAGAATATCGCTTAAGTATGCTTTTTGTGCGTGATTGAATCGAGAGAAGGCGTGGTTTACGATGGCAATTTGGAAGGCAAACTAGAGGGGAATTAACTCTCTGAGCTCGGAACTTTCGGCGACTGAGCAATAAACGATTGCGGGCGCATACAATATTGGATACGGAAATATCCTACTGATGGAGAAGAATAATCTTCAGAAGCTATCTTGTTAATTGCGATTGATTGAAAAATCACAAAACCAAATGTATTTGGTCACAGTGTTACATGGATAGAAAACATTCAAATAAACTCTTTCACATGAATGTATTTTTAAATTCCCAGAGGAACTGGCAGATTATTTTCCGGATCCTTCTCGATGCTGAATGGCATCCAAACGGAAAGAATTCCGCGCGTGTATGTGTGTGTGTAGCGGCTGCTTCGAGATCTTCCCGGGGAACCGGTCGTGGCATCACTCTTCTCCTGATGGATTCCCTTCTGGCCTAAGGTGCACAAACAGGCTCTTGGTGACACCGTTCATCCGCGCTTTCATGATAAATGAAGAGCTTCACCACAACAGCGACAACATGCTCCAATCGCTGTTCAATTAGAACTGAGTGGATTTCCGAGCGGCGCTCGCTTATATACCGATTGGTGATTTCAATAGCTTGAAAGCTTGTTTTGTTTTAAAAGCAAATTTAAGAACTATTGAAACAAGTTTTTGGATCAGAAAGTAACAAGTATAGAACGCGTAAACATTTTATCTTTCGAATGAAGTGTTTATCAACCCATTTCGTTCAGTTGTTTAGGAGCTATTAACACTCAAAATCTCGGTCTCCGGCGTAACGCTTTCGTTTTCGAAACTTTGATTTTACACCCCGGTATAGAAATGAAAGACGTAGTCCTACGTCAAAACAGGGTTTTTCTCATTTTCATGTATAAATCACACGATTTCCAAATAGTAAACGATGTCAAAGTAAAATTGAGAAAATTTCCCACAAGAATCTTCAGTTGGAGAATATTTACAGTTGAATTCGTTCGTTGCCAGCCCAATACTTTTGCGATGTGACCACACCCTTCTATTTGCGGTTTCTGTCTTTTGAACATCAATGTTGTATTTTCAGTTTCGTTTTAAAACATACAAAAACTTTGTACTTTGTTCTATGATTTGTAAACGAAAGATAAACGCAGACTCCTGTATATTCAGTTTTTCAAAAAATTATAGGAGATTGTGTCCAAGACACGACCACATTGTTGACGCAGAACTACGCGTTATTTTGTTCAAGTTACTTGTTAATAACATCGGATATTATTTTAGAATACTGCAAATTTTTTTTTTATCCCTTTTGTTTATTTTAGGCTCATTAGCATTTTAGCTGTAACAGAGCCGAATTTACGTGTACATGTCACATGTTTATCATATCTATAATTAGAACATTACACAGTTGCCTTTTTACGGCGTTAGAGTAATCCCTTCTATACCATTGCATATGGTACACATTTACACAGTAGCCATTTAGGCCGTAAGAGTTCTGTTCTTCCATTATCGAGTTAGACAGGACAGCGGAGACAGTTGATTGAGCCTTGTTGAGTTATTTATAGAACATCAGCCCGATGTGTCTTGCAGAGCAGAGCAGTTGTATAGATAAATCGATCTTATTTCGACCGTGGATTGATCTCCATCGCTGATGATTATTGCGTGAACGTAGTTATTCTGTAACAACACAAAGATGATCAATGAGGGCCCTGAGTTTTGAACTCACGATCGATCGCTTACTAAGCGAACGCGCAACCAATGTGGCTACGGAGACCCCCCTACTGCAAATTTTTGGAAACAACTGTTTGGTAGAAGGGTTGGGCGCCCTGAAAGCGGGTTTTTATTGTATAATCAGTAGACGACAATGGATTGATGATTCACTCTTGTCCTCGCAGAACAATACACAAGCTGATCGCATGTCGCTCTTTGTTTCATATCAATGCATTGAAAATTTACCTCGAACGCTCTTCCGGTGGCCTTTTTTACAATTGACATACACTTGGCTACAGGCAATTATATACTTGTTCAACCTGCACCATTATTCCACATCTTATAACTTCATCAATCTTTCTTTGGCACCGAATGGAAGAAACAACAATGGCAATACTTGCAAGTATCAAATATCATGCTAAATGTTATTTAGTATTGTCTCAGTGGAATCACACCTGTAGACATCCTTCATACAACGTAAACCAACCAAAAGAAGCACTTCTGTTAATATTACTGGTCTCGAAAAAGTTGCATTACTTTCTCATGCTCGAGATAAGCGCAGTGGAGAGAGTGGAGAAAGTTTTGCTACTGGCGAGCGAAACCCTATCACATACAGAATTTTAGAACGACATTTACTTTCTTAGTGACCAAATAAACGAAATAAATTCTGTCTCTCAATTTCAATAACCTCGAAAAGAGTTGTATTGCTTCATTATGATCAAGATTAGCGCAAATGCCATCCTTGTTGAAAGCAGTTTTGCGATTGGCACGCGAACCCAAATAACTCACAACATTCTAGCGCGACATTCACTATGGTTTAGCTTGATATACCTCAAATAATTATGTGGCGCACAACCTTAACGCCTGCTTCGCAATAGCGTCAGTTCGATACTTTGATACATGATGTCGAAAGGCACGAAGGCAGAATATTTGCCTCAGCATCATTCATACCCTAGCGCAAATGTTCCCCCCTCCGGTACCTCTCTCTCTGTTTGTATTTAATATCGCGGATGCATAATTTGCACCACCAAACAATCGTCCATCATAGCATCAAAATATTAGGCGACTGTTGTATCGCGACAGGTCCAAGCGTAACTTTCAGCGTAGCAAAGATGCTATTTGTACATACGGGTTATGAAGCACACAAAGCCATATATCAATGACTTGAAGCCAACGTAAATAGACAGTGACCAGGTATCCTAGCGGTAGTGTTAATAAATACCGTGCAAAATTGCTAGAAATTGTATGGTTTTTTTAAATTTTTTGTGAACCAATGAAACATAGTTATGTATTTCTCCTCAAAAAGACTTATATTTGATTTAAAAATATGTGTTTAACACGATTTCATATATTTTTTCTATATATTCACTATGGTAAATATGATTTACCTACGTTTCTCTACTGAAGTCTGATTTTCTTCTTGGATGGCACTAACGTTCCAGTGGAACTATTACCTTCTCAACGTAGCATTACTTGCTTCATTTTTATTAGTAGTACTTGATTGGGATTTCTATGACGAATAACACGCTTTGAATATACTGGGGAGTGGCAAGCTCTAGAATACGCGTGACCACAGTGCAAGTCGAAAAAATTTTCTTTGATGAAAAATCCCCCGGCCAGAATGGCAATCGAACCCGAACCTCCGGCATGAGAGCGTGGGACGCTAACAACTCGGACCGGGTTCACTCTGCAGTCTGATACAGGTGACTTAAAACCCAGCATCGCATGCCCTGTTGACATCGTCCATAAACAATAGCTCCGTAATTGAAACATTGATATAATGCTTGCAATCTCCATAAAGGCCCCGAAGTATCCAGTCCTGGAAAAACAAAAAAAAAAGTATGAACATTCTTTAAAGGGCAACACAGACAAATCTTAACGAAAAGAATAGATTACCTAAACGTTACCATGAGGATCCAATGCATCATTGAGTTTCCGAGCATATTAGTACACTTCACAACTCCTTAATGTTCCAACTTTGTTTTTTTTGACATCTAACAGCATGCAACCCGATATGTTTTTGTTTTGAATCTAGAAAAACTATTTGCAGGTTTTATCAATAATATTCCACTATATCCTCAATATGCACTTCCATATCATACTAGAAATCATCAGCAGCGGTTGATAAACTTGAATCGTTCATATAACTTTATGTTGATCAATTTCCAGGAGGAGCATCTATTTGTTCGACATTTTTGTTGAGCTAAATTTACACACACTTATCTCCGCTCTGCGCTCTTCTCAACAGAAGCCTTTTCTACTGTCATGCAAAACCAATTCCAGAAAAAAATGGGAACCCCCTTCAAGTCTTCCACCGTACACATGTATTCGGTTTTATTATTTTTTTATTTTAATCTTAAAATTGAAAACCACGAATACAATGAATTAATCGTTTTCAAGAAAAAAATAATAATAATGCAGACGATGAAGAAAAATTTTTTTTTCAGGAAAAAATTACGCCACTTGTAAAGAAAAAACACATACGAGCACATTTAAATAAAATTTAGAGCAGAAGTGGGTCTCAAAGTTATTTTTTTCCCAAATTTCCAAATTCCAGAAAATATATAAAAATTTTTTTGTATCGCGCATTGAAATTTTTTTATTGTTAGATTTTTTTGATGAAAAAATTGTTTGAAAATATTGATCGATACACCTTTGTAAGATGTACTTCCGTATTTTTTTCATATTTTTGTCTCAAAGCTATTGAGAATGGCGTGAAAAAAACGAAAAGTAGCATTTTTCACCATATATCCTATGTTGTACCATATGAAAACTCAAATATATTGTACAACTGTCATAATTTCTTTTTTAGTACCCTATACAATATTTTCCATACAGCTGGTGATTTGGTCTGGGGCACTTTTTACTCCCTTACCCAGCCAGGCCCTTTGGAAATATAAAAAAAATTTTTTTTGTACCGCCCAACACTGAAAAAAAGTGAAAAAAATCACACATATCTAGAAAAGCCGTAGGAACATATTTAAATATGAATTAGAGTAGTACTGAATCTCTAAATCCCAAAAAAAATATCAAAATTTCAATATTTTTTAGTACTTGAATTTTTGACGAAATTTTTTTTTGATATTTTTTTCTTGATACACCGTAGTTCACTATTTTTTTCAAATTTTTATCTTGAAGCATTTGAGGATGGCGTGAAATAAAAGAAAAAGTAAGTTTTTCACTATAGATCCTATGTTAAACCACATAGGGGTAAAAACCGCCAAAATTCCTTATTTAATATCCTATACAATATTTGCCATACCAGCTGGTGATTTGGTTTGGGGGCACTTTTTATTCCCTTACCCGGCCAGGCCCTTTCATTGTAACGATGAATGTAATCTATTACAATGCATGAATTGACCCAATATGGAATTTGTTCAAACTCTTTACGCTTTAGACTTTACAATTATGTTTTACTCTTCGGTGTAGTCACTATTAGCGCTAGAACATTTCTGCCAACCTGGAATGGCGCACAGTTGTTTAATTCTCTGTTTGGTTGAAACTGCACATTAGGGTGCCAATGAATGTATGGGAAAAAATGGACCCTAAAATTTCAAAAAGTTACCCTATACAAAATGTTCACCACCTCAAAAAAACACCCTATGCCGAATTTCAGCTCAATCGTACTTAAGAGAGAGTGGCGCAAAGCGGTCAAAGTTTGAGTTTTTTGAAAATCGAAAAATCACCCAAGGTGGTAGTAAAGGAAATAGGGGTTTTCGAAAAAAAAAATTGATCAAGAAGTGTTGCCAACTTAAAATTCTATACTACTTTCAATAATAATGATAATTTTCTCAACTTTCATAGGTGAAAGAATGAAAATCGCCTGAATCGTCGTACCAAAATACAGAAATCTGATAGTAATTTTCGAAAGATGCTGCCAGATGTTGCACGTATTGGATTACCAGCAGGAATTCTCTCACCATCATTGTTACAGTTGGTTAGAATAATAAAACAAAAACAAATCTTTACTGCAATGGAATTCAAATCCTTCACTGCTTGTGTGATCTTTATACTATTTCCGTCAGTCGCTCATCCAATGATAACCACTTTAGATTTTCGTACCTCGAAATGATTGATCATTTGTCGCAGGCAGTTTTTTTCCTACTGGAAAAAATAACGGAATCGGATAGACTATCACTTTTTCATTGGAAAATCTTTTTTCTCGGACACGAAAGCAAGATTTAAAATGATGTCGAAACTATTATCAGTGTTGATCTCAGTGTTTGAAGCTTCTCCAAAAATCAGTTGAATTCGCGATGTTGTTTAACCCTCCTGTACTCGCGTGCAAAATCATAACACGTATACTCGCGCACGGTGTCACAGACCGAAAATTTAACTTCTCTGTAATGTTGCCATTGTGTATTTTTCAGGCTTTATTGGCATTTATTTGAAGAAGAGGGTAAGATTGAATGAAAAAACTCAAAAAAATATGTATTCTTCGTCTTTATTATGTTTTAATAGTCATCTAATTCAGCCTCCTCAAAACAGAATAATTTTTGATACTCCAACACAAATATCGAAATTCGAATTTTTCACTGTTATTGATTAAAAGTAAGCAACTGAATATAATTCATGGAAGTATAAAGAGCTATAAAATAACATTAAAACGTATTAATCGATTGTGGTTTCATTGGAGTAAGAATCAGAACATAGCATAACTGCATGCTCGAAACAAATATATTTTTTACATTTCATGCAGTTGTTGCGTGTTTTTCGGGTCTTTTATCGAAGAGAAGAATGTATAACAACCTTCTAGATAATTACCAGATGATAAAGGTTCTGGAATATAAAGTTTGCATATTTCTAATGTTCTTTGTCTTTGTATTCTTGGTAAACTAAGAATTAATACCTTTTTTTCAAATGGGGCATAAAACGATGATATAAAAAGATTTCTAGTAACTTCCTTTTTTTCTTGTTTTCTTGTCGATATTGTTCATTATAAAAAAAAATATCCCCGAGACTATAATTGTTAAAAATTATTATAAGCCACCGATTAGTTTATAGTTTACTGTTTACAATTCTTCCACAAGTGTGTATATGTATGACCATTATATTTAGCGAATAACTATACGAAAGTCAAACATTTATATTTTGTTTTTGAACGCATGAATCTAACGACGAATATATCGAGGAATAGTTAATATATGGATCCGTTCAATCCAGTTACAAAAGGGACTGAAAACAAATAAGAATAGTCCGGTAATGATCTTATGCATTATATTCTATAAATATTCCACGCCACTAACATTAATTTATACATTTCATTCAACAATATTCTAGAATATGAAAAAAAGGCACTTGTCCAAAAAAGTTACTCCTATACTCGCGTCGGTGTGTCAGACCGAATGTGTTAAAAAAGTGGCAAACGTCCCCTTTGTACCAACATATGTGATACGCTAAACGATGACGAACGACGAATAACGAAGCTAGAGAGAATCGCAAAGCCGTAGTGTTGATATTTTCTGAGAAATGAACGAATTATTGATTTCTCGTTCTGACAGACCAATGCGCGAGTATAGGAGTGTTAATGCCACCGACATTCTGAATAGAGCTGAACTAAGGTCGATTTGAGCAACTTTTATTTTACCCTGCAGCCAACATTGTTATTTTATCTTTTGACCTATTCCACCTTCGCTGTCTGGTATCTTTTTTTTTTGAACATATACTTTTTTGTATTCTCGTGAATACTCCAATCATTCGGAGCTCATACCTACCGGGATAGGAAACAATCGTTTATAGATAGTAGTACAGATCAAACAAAATCGAGTGATCCAATTGAATCTTCTGTGACAAAAAAATTACAATATGTAGAATTAATAGACTTATATAGACTTATCATTTCGTCCGTGAACTTCAGTGGAATTGCTAGCAATTGCTTCGCAAATTGTTATCGATGGTCAATTATGAGATATTTTGCACTTGAATTGTCAGTATGAAGGACACTAAAAAGCCATATACACATCAACAGCAACAGCAGCAGCAGCAGCAGCATACGCAGTCAGTTAAAAGCTGTCCGCGTGTCCATTCTAAAAAAAGCCTTTTATTTTACAGCTCCAGTGTTTTGTGCAGCATCAAATGCGAAATCAAGGCTCACCGGTAGATCTTGACCAGTGGCCGACAACCGGTCCGCTAAATTGATTGCCAAACGGAGTCAAGCTCTCGGTTGATGGATTCAAGCGGGAAATGCGTATGCCGTGGGCGAATCCCGCATTTGGCAGAGAATTAGTAGCCTACCTCCGCGAGATAAAATGTAGAATTTCAACAATTACTTTCCCGATTTCGGTATCTCGTCGGCGAGTGGCAAACCTGGATAACATTTTGTGTCAACCGGTTTTTTGTGTGTGTTGGAGCGGTGTGTCAATTGTGATTTGAATTTAGCCTTAAAAAAGGAAAGAAACTTTGATACGGCAGTGATAGAAAAAAGTGTGAATAAAGAGAGTGCAGTCAATGTTGTGCTCCAAGCTGGATCCGCCGAGGGAACCGTACGACAGCAAAACATGTTTCAAAACGCCTAAACCGATCGTTGCAATGAACGTTTCGCAAGGCTATCCAGTGAACGAAGGCGGAACGCATCCTGCACTGTATTACCGTGAAGGATATATGCACCACGGGGCTGCTGGAACAGCAGCCATGGGGTACGAGGGGTTAGATACTAGATATAATCCGTCCGCAATGAGTTATTATGCGCGAAGTGGTAGTGCTTCGGGTGGGGTAAATATTGCCGGTGTGACGCCGTCTTACGCCGGCTATCCTACGGTGTCCCAGCAAGGGCCTTCGAGTGAGCGATTCAGTTTTCCGGGTTGCCATGTTCCACAGGCTGTTGGCGCTAGACCCAGAAGTCATCCTTCACAGGTTGCTACGGCTAACCCACCGAGAGCCGGCTATGGTGGTCACAATGCTATGCCCTGGTATGGCGGGGCGCCACGGACCTACCCGATTCCGCAGGAGCATATGTATAATATGTATCATTACAACAGGTAAATTTTATTATAGAGACAGCAAGGAACGTGATTTAGCTATAATGTCTACTCGATTAATTTATCTGATCTCCGGTTTTTTGAAATGTACGAATAAATTATCATTTGGTTCAATTTGCCCTGGCTTATAGTATTCCAACTACAGTAAAACCTGTTTTTTGCGTTTTTTTTGTGCGATTTTTTGTGTGGTTTTCTGTTCTCGTGCGGTTTTTTTGTGCGTTTTTTTTTGTGCGGTATATGAAAAGAAGTATATTTGATGAATTTATCCTCCATTTAATATTTTTCGATGGTTTATATGCTTTGCAGAGCAGAAAAAGCATATTTGCGTCTCAATTATCTACTTCTGAAATCATTCCCTTTCTCCCATCAATTGCTCTAAGTTTTTCTAAGTGATTGCATAACATGATTTCTAACAGCAACACGTTTCGACATGCAACTAAAATAAACTGACCAGACGTCCCGCGTTAGGCGGGACAGTCCCACATTTCAACAAAATGTCCCGCGTAAGATTACGTCCCGTGAAACGTCCCGCAATTGACAAAAGAAACGAAAATGTCCCGCGATATCAATATATTTCAATATTAAAATTTTTTTTATCCAAAATATATATATTTTTATTAAGGCACATGTGGCGTTAGCCTGACGGGGCCGGGAGTCCAATATTTTGACAATTTTTGTCTTACAACTATGTTAGTAATATGTAACCGATTACTCGCGGTTGGCTCGAGGTTAGTATTACAAGTGTTCTCATAATTGGTATGTTGCAGTCTTCGATGCTCTGTACGTGTGCCCGACACGGGATACTTCCTATTGGGATGCAGCTGACCATTAATCAGCAACGCCCCCCTAGTCTGTACCCCATATCTAGCGTGGTGCGTCTTTCTCGACTCGAGGAATCCAGGATAGAATGGTCACTAGCCGGCGCAATCATCAGGGACCAACGTGAGTCAGACGAAAAGTTCATCTTTGGTCCCCTAGCTCGGTCAGGGCTTAACGTGTTAAATAAACCGGAATAACTAGTGTATACGGGACAGGAAGAGACAGCCGGTACCTTAACCTACTCCTTCTGGATGATTGCCTGCTGCTCAGATACGGTCGGTCTCATCTGACGCTTCCGCATAAAAATGTCCATTTTGACCAGATTCTCCTTCATCATTTGACCGGTTGCTTCGACCTCCTGGCTTAACACTTTCGACGCCCCGTCACCCAGATATGGGTGACACTTTCCTCGTTCAAATTTAATAGGATTTTTAAAAGGAATTTGATAGAATAGGCACCTAAGTGCCTATATCCTATATGTAGAAAAATAATAAAATTATAACCATATTATTATAATGTTTATACTGTACTTTTTATTGATTTATAGTGCGGATGGTTTGTATGGCAGCTTTTTGCAAAACCCATATAACATGACTTTAGCATATGTTATTGTTGTCAATTCAACTTCAAATTAAATAAATATCGCTAGATCATGTAAAAGTTGTCTACAAACTAAGTTTGATCTTCATTTAATAATTCATTCGCAAAAAAAAGCCACGTTGGGCGTCGAACGTGTTAAGGGGGTATTCTAGTGTAGAGACACGAATTTCGGACGTTTTTTCGAACTCCGTAAAAATAAAACAAAGAATATTTTTACTATCCATTATATCATTATTCGTTTATCTATCTTTCAACAATAAAACAAAAATAGGACGGAAAAAAATATTCATAATTAGAATAGTTACATGCTGGTGAAGTGAGGGTGTTCAAAAAAAAGTTGTGCCATGGCGTACACGATTCCAGTCCTTCTGGTTATCTGAAACAAAAAAATCGAACAGATTCTGAATCAGTAAAGATGTCGCTATGGCATGAACCTCGGACAAGTCAAAAACATGGGTTTTAACAAAATGGCGGCCGTTTGAAAACAAAAATGCTGTTTAAAACGTTTTTTTTTGCGTTTACCGATTTTTTAAAAATAGTAAAATTAAAAAGTTATATTTTTTTATTGGTTCATGCGATAGAGAGATGTATGCAGATTATTTTCATATAAATTTGACATAAATCGGTTCAGTAGAACTTGAGATATCGTGTACGCCAGTTAGAAAAAAACTAGTTCCGAGAGAAACGCGTTTGAAGTTCATTGTGATGGTCGTAACAGGTTAGATACCACATCACTAAGATGGCTCTAACTAGGTAAATAATAGGATTTTCGATAAGTCCTTTCTAGAGTATATTCTTGAATGCCTAAACTACAGAAATATGGTAAAAAAAAATTTCGATTTTTTCAGATTTCTAGACTAGAATACCCCCTTAAAGAGCGGCAGAGAGAGGATATTGTAAATACCAGATTGGCCATATCTGGCGGACACAAAGTGCCTCAGAATGTCCAACTCCTTCGCTGTGGGGTGGAGCTGACAGTATGAAAAACTCATCAAGTTGCTTGACATTGCTGCTGCTGCGAATCAACAGCCTTGAATCATTTTTGTTGTAGGCTTAATAAACCTAACATTTAAGGAAAATTTGTTCCATTAAATTATCTTTTGAAGTTTTTTTTCATCGCCATCCGAAATTAGTCCACTTTTTTAATGCATACGTTTACACTAAAATCGATGGAAAATAGATTGTAATTTTCGAGCATTCCATTCGATAATTGGAAGAAAATTGTAGAATTTGAATCGTGCTTGCCAGACCTAAATGCTGAATGAGATTTTCAGGCGTAAACAAAATCTAAACCACCGAAAAATCACAACTGAGTGATTATAGGTCAGGTTTAATTGCTAGGACACATGTTAAGAGTTTCACGAATAAATAAGACTCTCTTAACTATGGTTTATGTTCACAGACCTTCGACCGTATGGTCACTTTAAACTAAAAGCACAAAACAGCCACGCGCAACCGAAAAGGCAGACTGTCCCGTCGCAAAACAAGGAAACAAATGGAAATTGAGCGGTGAACGGCGTGAATTTGAGTTATTTTCTTGGGGGAATTTTTTTTATGCGGTCCCTATCCACCGCACAAAAAATTTTTTTTTTTCAAAATGTGTACCGAACACGATTTTTTAAAGCTACTGGTGAAGTTTTGCACGATTTATTTTTATGCGATTTCTTTTATGCAGTCCCTATCCCCCGCACAAAAAAAAAGGTTTGCCTGTTTGAACTTTTCTTTTAATATCATCAATTACTAACCGGTAACGGTTTAATCAGTCATCTGTATAAAGAGCATGGTACCGTATCATGTTTTGTGTGCTCGAGCCTGCCACTATCACACGGTTTAATGTCTTAAGTGGAGTCTAGTAAAAATCTCGATCTATTAAATAAGCCCCTCCGTGGATTTCGCACCCGTTTTGCCGTACAACGGAACGGTTACCTCTGCTGCTCAGGATATTCCTCTCAAAGTTCAAGCCACGGCGAATCTTCTCTGGACATGCAGAAAGTGAGTGAATTGTGTTGTTCATCGGTGTTTACAGAGTGTCCCTGCCGGTGAAGCATCGGTAGATTCTATCAACAAGCAGTTGTTTGGCTTTCGAAAGTTGCTTGATCGAGGTAATTGTGTGCCATCTCAATTGCTTCCCGCGTCTCTGCCTCTGGGCTGTATAACGATTTCCGTAGAAGTGTGTTTCCCGCCATTTATTTTTTCTCGCTCCTCGCTCCCGAAGTGTTCGTGACTTTGTGTTGTGTTCGAGCAAAAGTTTATTTTCTTTCCACCGTACCATAATTCAAAACATTAGGTGTGATGATGAAATGCATTCGTTTGTTTGTTATTGGCGAATCGCGGCGGCATACGGAGAGACGTGACGAAATGGGTCAAGCGCTTATTCACGTGCAAATACGAATATCCCGCTGCATCCTAAAGAGGCGGCGCGCCATACATCGCTAAGTGAGAAGCCGATTGCTGTTGGGCGGGTTGCAAAGACTGTACAAGAATATGCATACAAACATACGGCTCGCTCTTGGATATACAGAACACTTTTCTGTCCGTTGACATAACATCGGGATGCAAGTTTGTTGCTGAATTTGTAATGCAATGGTGGCGTCCGCGATGGCACCATTTCTTACTCTGAGCGATGGTTACGATAATAACTGAATGGACCCAGGGTAATAAAGGGTAATTAGATGCGGTTTGAATTTTTAAAGTTCATTTATATACTCACTTAGTATGAATACATTCTAATGGAATACGATGGTGCGATGAAAAAGTAGACGGAATACTTTGATTATGCTATCAAAAATTTTTAATTCAGGAAAGAGATATGGTAAAATCATGGAATTAGTCATCAGATATCATCCCATTGCTAGAATAACTTTATAAATCTGACAGTTGATTAATTTATAACTTCATTACGCATTTTGCACCTCTCTTTGTCAATTTTTTTACAGGGCGCACTCGATTGTATAGAGTCTCCCATTTGTTTTCACTGTACATAAACGAATTTTCTGCAGACAGGAAAACTTGTTTTTGTGCGGTTTTCTGTTCTTGTGTAGTTTTTTTGTGCGGTATATGAAAAGAAGCATATTTGACTAAGTTATCGTCCATTTAGTTTTTTTTCCGACGGTATATATGCATTTCAGCGCGAAAAAGCATATTTGCGCATGTATTATCCACTACTCAAATCATTTCCATCCTTCCATCAAATGCTCTAAGTTGCACATGACATGATGTCTAACAGCAACAAGTTTCGACATGCAACTAAAAGCACAACACAGCCACCCGAAACTGAAAAGGCAAACTGTCCCATTGCAAAGCAAGGAAATAAAATGAAATCGAACGGTGAACGGTGTTTTTTTTTATAAATTCGTTTATTTTTACAGGCTCAGTTACATAAGTTTAAAGGAGCCGAAATCTTAAATATATTTTTAAAACTATATATATGAACAATTTTCTTAAATCTATGGTTAGTAATGTGGGAAAGCGATTACTCGCGGTGGACTCGAGATTAGAAGGGTGACATATTTTTCTCAGGAAAAGGATGGGGTATAAGGAAATTATTACAATGTTGATAATCACACACACTCAATTCTTAAATCTATTCGTACATCTATTGTGAATTTACATTTCATTCTCCTGTTTATAGCAAGCGGACCAATTACTCACAAAGGAAGAAATGGAGGGTATAAGGATATAAGGATAATCACACACGAACATCGATAGATTTAAGGAAAACATATATTTGGGACATGTAATCAAGGTCTAACCGAGCCAACACATCTCTCACCGGCACATTGGGCTGCCTTCCTCTAGCCCGAAGGGAGTTCTCTAAATTCGATCTGGCAACAAGATACACCTCACACGACCAAACAACGTGTTCGATGTCGTGGTAACCTCGGCCACAAACGCAGAAATTGCTGCCGGCCAGATTGAAACGAAAGAGTAGTGTGAACGGTGTTGATATGAGTTATTTTCTTGAGGGAAACTTTTTTTTATGCGGTCCCTTTCTACCACACAAAAAAGTTTTTTTTTTCAAATTGTGTACCGAACACGATTTTTCAAAGCTACTGGTAAAGTTTTGCGCGATTTTTATTTATGCGATTTTTTTTGTGCAGTTCCTATCCTCCGCACAAAAAAAAGGTTTGCCTGTATATAATCGAATAGAAAAAAAAACATTTTTTTTTGGTTTCATAGATGTTTATTAGGGTGCCAATGAAAATGGTCATCTCGAATTTCAAAAAGTTACCCCATAAAAATGTTCACGACCTCGAAAAAACACTTAAGCAATATATCAGCTCAATCGGACTTAGTGGGTTGGTAACACAATATGGAATCTTTAAAAAAAATAAAAAATATTTCTGGTCTAAAATGTTCTCTGGGATGTCTACTTTACTGTAGTTTCTGTCCTAGATTTGTCCGATGCTCCGTTCCAAAGTTTCAAGCCAATTAGTCTTTGCGTAAGGAGCGCGGATCCAAAATTTAAAACGCGTTTTTCTCGAAACTAAGTTTCTCAAACTGGTGGGAGTTCTATCTCCGGAACGGTCCATCCGATTTTGATGAAATAGTTTTTCCCTGATTCTCCACTCTCCTGAATTTCCTGTCATCGTACGTAGGATTTTTTTTTTTATATTTTGAAAAATACAATTTTGGTGAATGTTTTGTTTCGATTTTTGAGGCAAAAAAGCAATTTTTGTTTTACAAAAAATGTCGCCATTTCGTCAAAAATCAATATTTAAAAAAAAACCTACATACGATGTAAGGAAACATATCCAAGATAACGTTAAAAAATCATTGGTTGAAATCGGTCCACTAGAAAAACGTGTAGAACTCCCACCAGTTTACAAGGTTTTGGCTGCAAGGGTTCAATAAGCCGGTTGCGGCTATTCGGGGGACAGTTCAATTGACACCAATATATATTATGTTTGTTAAGTAATATATATCTAATAATACTGAGATATCAGATTAATCATAGTAATTTATTATCTCGTACTTTTTATGATGTTCATAGTGTACTATTCCCTTAAGGGAAGGTGGCGCAAAGCGGTCAAAGTTTGAGTTTTTTTGAAAATCGAAAAATCCTTTCGGAACTTGCTGCGAAATGTTTTTCTTTTTGATTTATTATAGTGACTTTTAAACACTTTGGCTGGTTCGTCACTTTTACTTCCATTTCGGAAGGATGTCGGGAGTGAGAATTGAACTCATGACCTTGAGCGTGAAAGATATGGATTTTAACACTACGCCAGATCGCCTCCGCTGCTACGAAATGTTGATTTGCACGATAATATACTCAATGCAAAATATTAGCTCAATCGGACTTCATTTAGTAGTGTCGCAGACATGAAAATTTGAGTTTTTTGAAAACCGAAAAATCACCGGAAATCGGGTTTCGAAACATTTATTTTTGACTGTTATTTTAATGCTATTATTAAGTCCCAGAGTGTCGATTTTTGACAATTTTTTTTTCAAGATGACAGTAGATCTCGACGGTTCATGCAATTTTAGGATATTTGGCATCCATTTTTTTTAAACCCCAATTTCCTGTATTCCCCCCTTGGGTGATTTTTCGATTTCAGAAAAAACTCAAACTTTGACCGCTTTGCGCCACTCTCCCTTAAGTACGAAATTTGAAATTTTGCATAGGGTGTTTTTTCGAGGTGGTGAACACCTCGAAACGGTACTAAACGATTTTATTTAGCTTGACCTGTTCGTAAGTTTGTCTGTAGGGTTATCCTACATTGATAGAAATTTGACCCCAGTCCTGTTGAGCAATTGATCTGAAATTTTAAACAAATTTTTATCTCTGCTGTCATTATAAAACTGCGTTTTTCATGATTTTGAAAATACAAAATGGATGGCGTCCGCTACAAAATGGCGGACTACATATTTTTCCCCCATCAATAAGGGTATCAAATGTAAAGGCTTGACTAGTAGAGCACAGTAGATCATGAAATATCCAAATCCAAGATGGCCGCAATCTCAAAATGGCCAATTACTTTTTTCATGCAGTTCTCCATATGGGTATCAGATGAAAGCATGAATTCATTACGTTTTGCACTTTTGGAAAACTAGCACTCCCCGTCGTGGAATTATAATACAGGTCGGACTCGATTATATACAGACTCGATTATATGTTATTCGATTATATACAATTTTGGACTCGACTTTATATTTTGGAAAAAAACTTTTTTTTTAATATTTCAAATATGACTTATTTCAAGAAGTTTTAGTGGCTACTACATGTACAGTAGTGTAATCGTGATTATTGAAGATTTTGCTTGAATTAGAGCGGTTAAAAAATTTCAATTCAATTGATAGAAACAATCTAGTCTATATATATATAAAAATCTCGTGTCACGGTGTTTGTTACCGAACTCCTCCGAAACGGCTCGACCGATTTTGTTGAAATTATACTCAAAATACTTGGTAGGTATGAGAATAGGTTGTAAACTATATATGATACCGGTAGTATACCGATGACCATACATTTAATACCGAATAGGGTGGCTCTATGCAGAAAAAAAGATCTGGATATTTTTTTTCAAAAATTTGACTTCATACCATACATATAACCTTAAATGTTGACCCCATTTCCCTATTTTTAATTGCGATTTTATTATTTTTGTGTCAAAAATATTCTAATAATTTAACCGTTGTTCGTTTTTTCAACAGAACGAATTTATTTAAGTTGTTCAATGACTGATGGCGTAACGCCCGCTTCATTGAACATCCATCTACAAATACACAAGTAACATCAATTCATCTAAAGCAGGGAGCATCTCCGACGAGCTGGAAGCCTTTTTGAATGAGCACAATGAGTTATCGAAATTCTTCAAATCACATTTGCTCGGATTACAAAATGACAATCACGCTATTGCCATCAACCCTGATAAAACATCAGCTGGAGAGCACGTGTGTAGATCCAAAAGCACAAGCGCTGCTGGAATCATGATAGCACGGTGACACGAGAAATTTAATGCGAAGAAAAAACAATAATCTGGAATTCATCGTTGACACACACCGTTCATACGACCCTCGCTATGTTCTTCTTCAATGGCACTAACGTTCCCAAGGTTTGCCTTCTCAACGTAGTACTACTTGCGTCATTTTTATTAGTAAACAGTTGAGATTTCTATGACGAACAATACGCCTTGAATGTATTCTGGAGTGGCAAGCTCAAGAATACGCGTGACTACAGTGCAAGTCAGAAGGGTTTCTTTAAAGAAAAATCTCCTGCATAAACATTAGACCAACGAGACCCCGTCACAGATACTTAATTCATTATGAACATCATTTCTCATTTTGATTTAATATTTATGAACATGCGACGAAACAAACAGAGGGCGCGCTCGAAGGATTTTTATGTTTATCATATGGTGATTTGACATGGTCAAGAAACGCCAATTCAAGATATCGTAAGCTGTGCCAACAATTTATGGTCGACATATACGCGAAGGTAGAGATTGAATGACTGCAATTCTTACTACACAATCAACAAAAGCGGTGCGAGGAATAATACATTCACTTGCGAGACACTATCATGAGCAACGCCGACACAGCTTTAGTTATAGCCAGGCCAAAGCGCAATGCATTGTCATGACATTGCGCGTGTGTTCAAACACAAAATGAAGTTCGATCGTATTCGTCCCCACATATTGTTGGTTGTATTCTGTTGAATGGAAAAAGCGCAATTTTGCATTCTGTTCACGCTCAAGTCCAATCGAGTTGAGCAACTGTGACAACCTTGCCACGCAATTCGACGTAAACAACATTGGTCTCCATGTTCCATTTCTATGAAGCAAAAATAGTAATGGTTTTTCGGGTGGAATAAACACGCAAAATTTACCATTCAAACACATTCAAAACAAATTTAGCATCCAAACGAAATCGAATAATAATTTTCATTCAAATTTCAACAATTTAGAATTATTTCCGGAATTATGCCGATCAGACAGAGATTAAATTGAACCACAAATACGGATGACTTATTTTGACCATTGCTTCGCGACAAGGCGAACGAATTTATGAGTGTAAAAGTCGATTTCGATTAAATTGTAAAATCCGATCACTCATATGCATATATGAATATTGAGTTCTACAAATCGGTGAAGAGTAATAAAAACATCCATGAATAAAGGAAGCAATATGGCTGTGTTTCAAACTTAGATTACCGATGTGAATACTCCTCGATTGAATGACAACAATAAAATAACGCGATTCAAAACAGGCCGATTAATCAGCTCCATTGAAGTTAGCTGGCGTATGCAATTTATGAACGAAACCAAGCTGTTATAAACTAAGCCATGTTGAAAATCACATGCACGTATTTTCTAACAAGGAGACAGCAATAAATATTGATTTTCTATATTTTATTTGTTCTACTTTACGACAAACTTATATTACTTTTTTCAGTTGACGTTTCAGATCAAACTCAAACATGTCGGTTGCGTTAATGAAATACACCAAGAAACATCATATAACCTTTCGTTCAAATCATTTAATTCGTTTTTTTATCGGTCACATTCGATTTATTTTAAAGATCGTTAAAATATTCAAACACACTTACAATACATTAGTGTGTTTTATTCAACACCCAAAATATTCACTAGAAATAATTTATTTGGCAGAACAACGTTTGCCTGGTCAGTTAGTTGAATATAAATTTTTAGGATAAAATTAATAATAACACATAAAAAATATTAACTTTTAAGTTTTTCACTTCCAAAATGTTATTAAAATCCACTAATTCAAATGTACCACTGCTATAATCGGTTCTAAATTTTCTCATCTTTCAAATGAAAGCATCAGAATCGTCTTCCATAGCGTACTTTTTAAGGTAGCGCTCGTTTGAGGCAACAGAGTTCGAAACAATAAAAAAAGTTCTATAACTCTGTCATTGTTGAAATTCGAACATATGCGTAGGAGAATTTTTTTCATCAAATATCATCGTCTACCACCTCCTGAGAGAATCTGGATAAATTTATTTTTTTCATGTGAGAAAGGTTTTCTGACTTTAGAAGCCAATTCGTCTTTTATTTAAAAAAAAAACAAAAATACGTGCAAAAAAACAAATAAAAAAATTGTTTGACTCGATTATATACAGGATTTGATTATATACAGTGAACAGAAATTAAAAACTGTATATAATCGAATCCGCGTTGTACAGCCTTTCCGTGCCAAACCGATATAGTGGTTCTCAGAGTGATCAAAAGTAGAAACATTTTTTTTATTGGCACCTTAGGCCTAGGCCCCTAGCCCGATTCCGATGGTCGATATACCACTTTGAAGCCAATGGTCTGGTTTTTGGCTTCAATTTGATACGTCAATCATTTAAATCGATTTATTGGTTCGAAAGTTATGAATTTTTGGAAAAAGTCATTTTTGGGAAAAAGTGGAAAAAAAAATTTTTCCAACCACCCTAAAATGGAAACGGTTTAATATTTTGCGATAAAGAACAAAATTACCACTTTTGACGAAAATCAGACAGCTACTATATCGGTTTGGCATGAAATAGCTGAAGCTCTCTCTCTCTCTCTCTCTCTCTCTCTCTCTCTCTCTCTCTCTCTCTCTTTTATATGATAGTATGTCATACAAAGATAGAAATACATGAAGGTTGTGTCTGAGACATGACCGCTTAGTTGACGTAGGATCACATTAAGCTATTTGTTTTAAAGTTATTTTGGATATATTCAAAAAATTTATAAACTATTCCATAATTTTGTGACCCTGAAAAGGGTCGTTAAGTTTGATTGTTAGGTATTGTTTGTTCACTCTATCAATGGTATAATCGAGAGACGATGACGATGACGATGCATATCACGTTAAAAGATGCCGAAGTGGAATGAGATATGCTAAAAGCTGCTCCTGTGGTTCTGGACGAGATGGTGAGATGGTGTGGTGTGACATGTAGCAAGGTCTCATTGAAAATAAACATCTTATATATCTATTCGATCAAGTTCGGGCAAAAGTAAAGTTTGATTTAGAAAATAAAAATGGTCACGATTTGCGCGAAACGTTTTTTTCATTATTCAATAGCGATTGGGTTAGTCTTCTGATGAACAAAACTCCAAGACGGAATTTGCCAGAGTCTCTATTAAAAAATGGCATTGCTGCCAAACTGAAATATTTTTCCATTTGACTCTGTGTGTTTCCATTTCAGAGAAAGGAGTTTTCCGATATGTATATTTGTTATTTCTGCAAAACCCGACAATTTCAAAAAAATATTTCAATTTAAAAACATAATTTCCACACGTACTGCAGTTAATTTAACATAATTCGACATTAATGGGCTTGAATATACATCGGCGGTTCGTTTGAGGATTTTTTTAACATAACACTTCCATTAACATTTGCATGATAATAGTTAGTATTTTAACAGTTCAATAATTTTCATAGAGCACGATGAGATGATAATGTCTGCAGTTTACACGTGGTGTAATCGCCGGGTCTACGTTTATTCATTTATGATTCATACTGTCAGTCACAGGCTCATTCTTTCTTCCATCTTCCGGGCCATTGATTGGAAACCTTACGTCAAAAACAGTGGTCATCGTCACCTCTAGCTTTTTTAGAACGAAGAAATTAGAAAAAAAAGTTCGAATTGTGGATCGCCTCAAAAAGGAACCATTTTTTTCCACGCGAGTTTTTTCTCAATGCTAACCCGGGAGAATGAGTTGGTCTCCGATTGACAATATGAATCATGAATATATAAACAGTTTTTTTTTACTAACAACCTCGGCGATTGCAATATGTGCAAACTGCGAACATTGTCAGCTACTCGTGCTTTGTGAAAATTATTTAACTGGACACAAAATACCAACTTTTATCATGCAAATGCTAATGGAAGTTGGAATCTCTCAAAGAAAATCACAAACAACCCGCCGCTATTATTCGTTGGATTCAAATCTAATTTCTATTCCGATGTATATTCGAACCCATAAATTTCAGATAGCCAACCGGTAGTCATCCTTGGGTATTGCGTAGATGTCAAACCATTTATCATCCTTATTTTTATTTCTCAGCGTAGAACGCGTATTGACGCAAGACACTGAAAATAATAATTTCAGTCACCTCGAACAACCAGAGATCCACTAGAGTCAGCAAAAAAAAATTACGCCACTAGTCAAGCATGCGTTAATTCTGCGGTTACCGGAGGATTGTTTCTGGCGGAAGGCTTACAAGACATGCTAATAACATTCTCTTGTTTGTTGCTCGGTAATCCTCTACCTGCGTAACACGCACCTAGAACCGAACCGGCCAAATATACGTACCCGCGCAATCCACAAAATTATCTAACTTTTCTCTTCCACTTATTCGAGGGCTTATTCGTCTTTGGGGAATCTGTGGGACCGGGGCAAGCTAGCAAGCCTTCCGTTCGCTCGTAACTTGAATACAGCGCTGAAATATCGTCGCGAGCGAATGTAAAACTTGCTAGTCATATTATTTTATTACGAGTATGTGGGCCAAAGAGGGGTTGGTAGGAGTTTCAGCGCGGGTGCAGGGAAAGAGACATGCTTCGCAGGAATGCAGGTTTTGATATTTGGAATGGATAAGCGGTGCTATTTCTGCCATTGGCAAAAGTGGCACCTTGCTTTTATCATCGTGCAACTTCTTCTGTTTGCTTAGTACTAACTTTTTCGCCATAGCGATCGACACCGGCGGCAATCCGATGGGCGATTTTTTTTAAATTTTTGTTTAAGAGTTGGAGGTGAACTAGCAGATCAATACAGTTTTTTATTTCAAATTACCGTCATCCCTAATGCATACAGGGATCGTGCTCCGTTGAACTCTGTGAGAATTTTGATCATTATTGTACAGCAAATAAGTTCCATTTCAAATAAACAACCCGTGCAAATAAATTGCAAAATCAGCGTAGATTGACCCCTTGGTTGAATGACTAGCCAGATCGAACGTCGAGATTGCCAAAAGCAGCTCTATATTTTAGCGCGCTCGAACTGTGCGAATGGACTGATTGACATGTTCAGGCCTATTTCATATTTATTTTTCAATAGACAGACGCGTAGCTAATTGTTGTTCCTGGCTTCGAAGATTCGATAAAAGGAACCAGTTTGTGGGATGAGCCCCGCACCACAATCTAGTGGTCCCGATTATATTCACGCTAACGATTTTAAGCAAAAAAAAAAAAAAAACAGGAATGTGTTGTGAATGTGGTCCGAACGGTTTGCCATTTTTGTTGAGCCTAAAAGACATTTTCTAGACTACTGATTATCACGATGGCTGGTGAACGAAATGAATGCTGCGACCCACTTTGAACAAATATATATTACTTCCGTTGTCTTGTTAGCAATCATTAGTAGATTTAATTTCAGCGTACCCGGTAAACATGATGTGATTTATTGGGCACCTCCATGTTCATTAAAGTTGACTTCTTCAACCTAGTATTTTTATCACTCATACATATCGCGACGAGATCAATCGGATCGGATTTTGGTCAGACCGGAGGTTTTTTTTATCCGAACTACAAACTTGATGCATACGATTTTTTAAGGAACTAACATCGTATTATTCGACATCAAAATTCCTTTAAAGTCCGAGTTAAAATGACCCAAATAATATCGCATTGAGAAATCGAAATTCCTCGTTTGGACATTCGTTCAGAAATTCAGAAAAAAGAATTTATTAATTTAATCGAATCATTATGGAAACGAACGGCAGATAAAAACTATTCGCGATTTACTAGGGTTAATCACAGCAAGGTGCGTTGAGAAAAAAGCAGAGCCTTATTTGAATGAACATGATTATAAATCCAACATGCTCTTCATTCATGGGGTACTTAGAGAGGGGCCTGGCCGGATAAGGGAGTAAAAAGTGTCCCCAAACCAAATCACCAGCTGTATGGAAAATATTGAATAGGATATCAAATAAGGAACTTTGGCGGTTTTTT